>NC_138772.1:9874324-9966824 GCF_965119305.1 Pelophylax lessonae
TAAACTTTAGTTTCACTTTTTAAATTTAGCAGTGCCTGTAATCTCACAAAATCTCGCGAGATTACAGGCAGTCCACCCAGTTATACAGAGATCACGGCAGTTCTCAGAGAAAAAACTTCTCCTCTGATCACCCTGTGAGAAGTGAAGTTCTCCGCTTTCTAAACTGGGTGCCAGAGGAGATATTTTTTCTCTGAGAACTGCCGAGAATTGAACTGAGAGAAAACTTCTCAGTTTACTAAACGTACACCAAAGTGCAACAAAAAGTCTAAAACTTCATCCCTCTCTATTCTTCGAAATAACGATTGTATCACACGGCTTGGGTAACGCAGGAAAGCGCGTTCCTATAGTCTAGTAAAGTAGTGTAGTTACCAATATTAGTAATGTGACTAGTTACGTTACTTCGTTACCAAAAAAAGTAATGTAGTTACTGTAATCAGTTACTTTGTAACTCGTTACCCCCAACACTGCTCTGAGGAGAGGGGAGTGTTAGGATGACTAGCAGATTTAGATACACTAACAAATTGAAGCCAAACTCCAGCTAATACTTTATAAATCAGTTGGAGCAGCGATCTCCAATCTGCAGCCTTTTGCTAGCCTTTATCTGGCCCTTGGGGATCTATTTATTTTCCACTGACACCAACAATGAGGCACTATTCCTCCCACTGACACCAATGATGGGCTCTATTCCTCCCACTGACACCAATGATGGGCTCTATTCCTCCAATTGATACCAATGATGGGGCACTATTCCTCCCACTGATACCAGACATGGGGCACTATTCCTCCCACTGACACCAATGATGGGCTCTATTCCTCCCACTGATACCAATGATGGGGCACTATTCCTCCCACTGACACCAATGATGGGGCGCTATTCCTTCCACTGACACCAATGATGGGGCGCTATTCCTTCCACTGACACCAATGATGGGGCACTATTCCTCCCACTGATACCAATGATTGGGCACTATTCCTCCCACTGACACCAATGATGGGGTGCTATTCCTCCCACTGACACCAATGATGGGGTGCTATTCCTTCCACTGACACCAATGATGGGGCACTATTCCTCCTACTGACACCAATGATGGGGCACTATTCCTCCTAATGACACCAATGATGGGGTGCTATTCCTCCCACTGGCACCAATGATGGGGCACTATTCCTTCCACTGACACCAATGATGGGGCACTATTCCTCCCACTGACACCAATGATGGGGCACTATTCCTCCCACTGACACCAATGATGGGGCACTATTCCTCCTAATGACACCAATGATGGGGTGCTATTCCTCCCACTGACACCAATGATGGGGCACTATTCCTCCCACTGACACCAATGATGGGGCACTATTCCTCCCACTGACACCAATGATGGGGCACTATTCCTCCCACTGATACCAATGATGGGGCACTATTCCTCCCACTGACACCAACAATGAGACAGAATTCCTTCCGTAATACCAATGATGAGGTACTATTCCTCTAATGACACCAATAACAGGACACTTTTCTTCCCACTGACACCAAAGATAGGGCATTGTTTACTCCTACCGGATGTCAGGACATCTTCTATTCCCACTGGCCACAGTCCGGCCCCCCTAAAGTCTGAAAGACAGTAAACTGGCCCACTGTTTAGAAAGTGTGAAGACCCCTGAGTTTAGGCAGGTTTTTTTTTCTTTTTGGGATAAAGGTTTTACATAAATAAAAGCTGATATCATTATAGGCACCCCTGACAGCGGTAAATGGTTTGTTCCAACCTTCTAACTGGTATATCTGTGGCTGTTAAAAAACAAAAAAGACTTGCTGGCTGGATCACCAGATGAAAAAAAAAAGGAAGAAAGAAAGCCTAAAAAGAAAACAAATTCAGCCATCACATCGAATAATTGGTAATCTGCAATAATAATATAATAAACATGTTTTTGTGAGTGTAATACCGCTTTTATTGGAGAACATAATTCTTTATTACAGGGCAGCCAAAGATAAAGGTATCACTTCACACATCCAATCTGCTGCTCAACCATTGCCGACCGCGATACAGCAAAATGACGGCTACAGTGCGATCGGCCAGTTCCAGAGATGTATAGTAACTAAGTAGAACTACTTCACTACTGTACTTAAGTACGGAAAGGCGGTATCTGTACTTTCCTAGAGTATAATTTTTTTTCTCCTACTTCCACTTTTACTTCACTACATTTTTTCGATGATTTCAATACTTCTACTCCGATATTTTTTTTGTGCTGCATAGTTACTCGTTACTATTATAAAAATTACCACTGCCAGAACAGTAGATGGCAGGTTTCATGAAGCTCAAAACATGTGTATTATCAGCGCATACGAAAATAAATGCTACTGTATGTATAAATAAAAGCTGCATTTGAAATAATAAAAAACAATATGATGTTCAAACTTTTGACTTCTTTCTTTAATAACTACATAACACAGTACTTGTACTTTTACTTTCAGTACTTGAGTAGCAAAATTTAAAAAAAAAAACTACTTACAATACTTAAGTACAAAAAATGTTGAATACTTCAGTACTTCTACTCAAGTCACTTTTTGATCGAGCACTTGTACTTTTACTCAAGTATGGGTTTCGAGTACTTTATACAACTCTGGCCAGTTCTGGGAGGGCGTCATTTTACGTCCTCCTGTGATCGCATCCCCCGCTTGCCTGTTGGGGCACACTCTGTGATTGATGTGTCCTTTGGACACTGCTCAGGGTAAAGAGATGATCACAGAGGCTCTTTACCATGTGATCAGCTGTGTCCAATCACAGCTCATCATGATTTAAACACACTTGCCATGACAGCGTGAGGAGAGCCGGAAACTGGCTAGGGTGCAAAGGGACATCTGCACTGATCATCAGTGCAGCTCCAACAGTGCCCATCAGTGATGCCAATCAGTGATGCCCATTAGTGCCGCCTATCAGTGCCCTTTAGAGCCGCCTTTTAGTACCCATCAGTGTCGCCTTTTAGTGCCGCATATCAGTGCCTCCTTATCAGTGTCCACCAGTGTTGCCTCATCAGTGCCCATAAGTGCCACCTCATTAGTGCCCACCAATGTCACCTCATCAGTGCCCACTGCCCATCAGTGAAGGAGAATAATTACCTTTTTGAAAAATGTTATAACAAACTCAGGCTGGGTTCACATTAGCTGTGGCCGCGGTTCACAGCAGGGGGTCCAGTGCGTCCCCTTTCACCGTTTCAGGTGCGAATCAGGTCCGAATTTTTGCCTGAATTCAATCCTGAAACAGAGCTAAAAGATACATAGGACCCTTTTCCAGTGAGGAATGCGGCCACCCCGGAGGTATGTAAAACGGCACCGATAAGAGCCGGTCACACTCTCCTGTCATGCGAATTGGAAACCTTCATCCGATTCGCATAAGTGTGTACCAGCCTAAGAAAAAACGTTTTTTTTTTCAAATTTTTTTATCTTTTTTCATTTAATTAGGTAAAGCATTGCAAGACTGTGCAATTGTTATACAAAGTGTGACAGCGCTGAAAGCTGAAAACTGGCCTGGGCAGGAAGTGAAAGTACCCCCTAATGAAGAGGTTAATGCGGACCTTCTGTCATTTTTTCATCTTTGTGTGTGTCTGTGTGTCTGTATAAATGTGTGTGTGTATAAATATGTGTGTGTGTGTGTCTATATAAATGTGTGTGTGTGTATAAATGTGTGTCTGTATAAATCTGTGTGTGTGTGTATAAATCTGTGTGTGTCTATATAAATGTGTGTCTGTATAAATGTGTGTGTCTGTATAAGTGTGTGTGTGTCTGTGTATAAATATGTGTGTGTGTGTGTCTGCATAAATGTGTGTATAAATGTGTGTGTGTCTGTACATATGTGTGTGTGTGTGTGTATAAATGTGTGTGTGTGTGTCTTTATAAGTGTGTGTGTGTCTGTACACATGTGTGTGTGTCTGTATAAGTGTGTGTGTGTGTGTGTGTGTGTCTGTATAAGTGTGTGTGTGTGTGTGTGTCTGTACACATGTGTGTGTGTCTGTATAAGTGTGTGTGTGTACACATGTGTGTCTGTATAAGTGTGTGTGTGTGTGTACACATGTGTGTGTGTCTGTATAAGTGTGTGTGTGTGTGTGCCTGTACACATGTGTGTGTGTCTGTATAAGTGTGTGTGTGTGTGTGTGTGTATAAATGTGTGTGTGTCTATATGTGTGTCTATATAAGTGTGTGTCTGTATAAATGTGTGTGTGTCTATATAAGTGTGTGTCTGTATACTGTAATTGTGTGATTGTCTGTATAAGTGTGTGTCTTTATACATGTGTGTGTGTCTGTGTAAATCCAAGAAGTGAATACTCATCAGCTTCAGCTGCCCACAGTTAAAATGGCTGCAGCCAGACTTGCAGTTCTCAGAGCGGGGCTGACGTCAGCGGGGATCTCTGCCCTTTCCTCTGCAGAGCTCTGAGCAGGGAAGGGCTCCAGAGGATCACGTGAGTGCCCAGCGACGCTGTAAATAAGGTATTTTACCACAATAAACAGGCAAAAAATTTGGGGGGAGCATACCCATGTATTTCTAAAGCTGGTGCAGCTATGAACCAAAAGACATGTATATTAAAAAAGAATAGCGCACACATGCAAAAGAAATTACTACCAAATATGAAGACAATCCATAAATAAAAATGGGGGTTTGGTCCCACCATATGGCCATATCGTGCTCAAGCCCACCACTGCGTCAAAGTACCCCATTATCAGTGGGTCCTACACTATCCATGAAAAAGAGATGAATCCAGCCCTTCTAACCCTTGGAGATGGGTTTGCTCCCCCAAATTTTTTGCCTGTTTATTATGTATTCGGTCTGACCAGACTATCGAGGTTGAGCAGCCCTCCCCACCCCCCACACACACCTGTACTCAATCAGTGTCCACCATCAAGTGGATATAGGAGGAGTCCCCTGTAGTGCATTTGCACATTTTTCCCAGCAAGGAGTATTATCTCCATGGGTTAGAAAGGCTGGATTCATCTCTTTTTCATGGATAGTGTAGGACCCACTGATAATGGGGTACTTGAGCACGATATGGCCATATGGTGGGACCAAACCCCCATTTTTATTTATGGACTCTCTTCAGATTTGGTAGTAATTTCCTTTGCATTTGCGCGCTATTCTTTTTTTAATTTTACCACAATAAAGTTACACAAAGAGACACACTGGACAGTATATTATCTTTTTATAAAGTCACAAAAGGAGACTCAGTGCATATTATATAATCTTTTTACAAAACAGATTACGTATTTTTACCATAACTTTAAGGTTTATTTTTGAGATTAATGATAAATGAGGACTCCTGAGCTGACAGGGGGAGGGGGAGACACAGATAAGACATCCCCTGAAAATAAGCCCTAGCGTGTTTTTTAGCCATATTTAATATAGGACCTGGGTCTTATTGTCAGGGAAACACAGTAGTACAGGTGTGTCACTTGTGCAGGTTTGAGGTGTCGCCCAAGCAGGTATTTACAGGAATTGTGAATTTATAATGTTACCCGTATTAAAAGAGGTGAATGGATTTTTTCTTTTTTTGTGTTGGCGTGTTTTGGCGCATTTGTCCCGTGTTTTGTCATGCACAAAAATACATGTGTGCTGACCGCATTTGCGGTGCCATTAACCACTTAGTGCCCGCCCACAATGTACTGCGAGCAAGCGGCCTCTGTAGGCAAAGCGACATACCCGTACATCGCTGCCTAATTCTGAATTTAGGGCGCACGCATGCGAGACACACCCCCCCACCCTGCTTCTGCTGTCAGCAAGTTCTGCCCAGTGATTAACGACCGGGACATGCTGAACCGCTGTGTCCAATCACAGCCCAGAGGTCTGCGTTGACATTCAACACAGGGCTCTGTACACAGGGAACAATCTCTCTGTTTCTCACTCCTGAAAAGCAGGGATGAAAAACATAGAGATCCGCACACTGTACACACATTACAAATGTTAGGGCAGAGGCGTAACTAGAACCTTCAGGGCCCCGGTGCAAGAAACCATGGAGGGCCCCCCGGACCCCCCTTCCCTTATAGCTTTGGGCTCTTCCCACTGATCCTGGGGCCCTTTACTCTCATTGCGGGGCCCTTTATTACTGTCCCGTAGCGGGACCCTTTCACAAGTTCTGCAGTGGGCCCTCTTCCTGCCATCTTGGGGCCTCCCCACGGTGGTGGAATGCCAGGGCCCGGTCGCAAGTGTGACCTTTGCGATCCTGGACGTTCACCCACTGGTGTCAGTAGTTTTTATTTTTTTTGTATTTTAATTGTATTATTTTTTATCATTTTATTTTATTTGTCTTTTACAATGTGACTGACTATGACTCTGTCCATTCAGAAAAGGAAGGAGCTGGTAAATTACATATTTACTGACCCCTTCCTGGTTCTCTATTGTGACACATCCCCTGCAGCAGCCAGCAGGAGAGGGGAGGGAGCACAGTGGGGAGGGGGGGGAGCACACAGGGGCCCAGAGACAGCAGAACACAAGTGAACTGGATAGGAGGAGTGGCGGGGGCAGCATACAGAGGAACAAATCTCCTCCATTTTCCTCCTGCAGCTACAGGAGGAGAAAGGAGGACAGTGATTTCTCTATATGCTGCCCCTGCCGCCCCTCCTATCCAGGAGTACAGGGGAGCCACACATGCACCCTGGAGCATGGGGCCCAGTTGCAATCGCAACCCCTGCGACCCCTGTAGTTACGCCCCTGTGTTAGGGACATATCACAGCTTGGAATGGCGGCATGGATGGGAAATGTCATTATAATGGGGGATTTTAATTATCCAGATATAGACTGGGCAGAAGGAACCGCACATTCGTCTGAGGCTCACCATTTACTAATTGTTTTGCAGGACAATTTCATGGGTCAGATGGTGAATGCACCGACATGAAACAATGCATTACTAGATCTACTGATTACTAACAATACAGACCTGATCACGGATATAGAAATACGGGGCAACTTAGGAAACAGTGACCATAGGTCAATAAGTTTCAGTATTAATCATAGTAATAGGAAACACAAGGGTAATACAAAGACACCGAATTTCAAAGGAGCCAACTTCCCAAAACTGCGCTCGCTGCTAGACGATATTATGATTGTAAAGTCTTGTTTAAAAAAAAACAAAAAAAACGAATAATAACAAACATGTTACACTTCCCTCCTCTGTGCAGTTGGTTTTGCACAGAGCAGCCCGAATCCTCCTCTTCCCGGGTCCCTCCTTCCTGCTCCTAGCCCCTCCCTCCTGTCCAATCCCCCCACAGCAAGCATAATACACAGCAATAATAGGAATAAAAGTGATCATCATTTTCTTTTTTTAAAGGGACAGTGTAAAAAAAAAAAAAGAATAAAAATTAAAAAAAATAAGAAAATAAAAATTTAAAGCGCCCGGTCACTCCGAGCTCGCGCGCAGAAGCAAACGCATACAGAAGTCACGGCCACATATGTAAAAAGTGATCAAACCACCCATGTGAGGTATCGCCACGATCGTTAGAGTGAGAGCAATAATTCTATCCCTAGACCTTCTCTGTAACTCTAAACTGGTAACCTGTAGAACTTTTTAAAGCGTCGCCTATGGAGATTTTTAAGTACCAAAGTTTGTCGCCATTCCACGAGCGTGCGCAATTTTGAAGCATAACATGTTGGGTATCAGTTTACCCGATGTAACATTATCTTTCACATTATAGAAAAAAAGTGGACTAAAGTTTTCTTATTTTTAAATTTAAAAAAGTGTATTTTTGAGTTTGTAAGACCCCTGCACAAATATGGTGTGACATAAAGTATTGCAATGATCTCCATTTTATTCTCTAGGGTCTCTGCAAAAAAAAAAAAAAAATGTGTGTGTATATATATATACTGTGTGTGTATATATATATATATATATATATATATATATAATGTTTGGGAGTTCTACGTAATTTTCTAGCACAAAAATACTGATTTTAACTTAAACAAGATGCGTTGGAAATACGCCTGGTCCTTAAGTGGTTATTAATGTTTTCATTGGCTTTAAAATTAATTTTAGCGTATTTTTTTTCCCACAAAATATGCGTTTAATAAATCTGAAAACCCAAAATTGCTCTTTAGAGGACTTTGAAGGCAACTTCAAGCCAAAAAAATTAGATTAAAATATTATTTATTTTCTCGATTTAAAAAGGTTTGAGCCCCATATTACAACACAGTACATAATATAATATATATATATATATATATATATATTTTTTTTTTTAAATCTTTTTGTATTATCTGATCGAGTACCCATAAAGTTCAATATCCCCTATATATTCCATATATTACATAGTATAACATATTGTACCATATTTTATATTATGTAATATGTGTTGTAATATGTGGTTCAAACCTTTTTAAATCGAGAAAATAAATATATATGTAATTATAATTATATGGGCATGACCAAGAGATGCAGTAATCACCAACATCCCAATTTTTGAAAAGTTTCACAAATAGAGGGACTTTATGGGTGCTCAATCACATATTACAAAAATATTTAATAAATTAAAAAAAATATATATATATATATATTTTAATATATTAAATATTTTTATAATATGTGATTGAGCACCCATAAAGTCCCTCTATTTGTGAAACTTTTCAAAAATTGGGATGTTGGTGATTACTGCATCTCTTGGTCATGCCCATATAATTTTTTGAAAATGTGATGTAATATATGTGGTTCCAACAAATTAAATTAAAAAAAAATATTATATTAATCCTATTTTTTACTGACAGTTGGTTAGGTGGCAGATTAGAATTTTTGACAGTTAGAGGTAAAAATAGAACACCTCATCCAGCTGGTAAAGCTGTGTGAATGCCGTCTATAGAGAGGAATAAAATGGTTTTATTATGAAATGGATACAGAAAACATGGAGAAAGCCGATGTATTATGAACAAAGATGTCTCATATTTCTTTTATTGGTAAAATAATTGATAAATAAACCCACATAGAAGGACCAATGGCTTTGATTACCACATATAATGGTGTGGCTGCAGCAGCAAGGTCATGTGACCTCATTTGCATACGGAACATGTGATCAGTGTGGCCACTCCCCCTTCAGTATGGCTCCTCCCCCTATGCCTATATAAAGGCTGGCACACCAACTGCCGCTCACTTGCTGAGTTGACTCTGACCAAGCAGGAAGCGATTTCTTTATCTGTGCAGCGTTTACTCATTCTATGAGAACAATGACACGATTTCTGAGAAAGAACGGTTACAAGGCGAAGAATCTTCTGACCAACAACCAAGAAGATTCCGTTATATTACTAAATGTGCGCCCATTAACCGGGGAGCACCGGGCAAATCCACCGCCCCAAATTACCGCCCCTAAAAAGGGTGGAGCCAGGGCTATTGGGCGGAGAGTCAGGGCTGCCATTGGCAGAATCTGGCCCTGCCGACGCCCCAAAATCACAGAAGATGACGATGATAGTAAGTAGTATATTAGTGAATTATAATGAAAGGTCACATGATGGATGTATATATATATAATCCGGTACATAGGGGGAGGGGCACTTCAGTAATAAGCCTTCCCATAGGATATATATAGAGAAAACAAGGAGGGATTGCTGCACCTATATTTTTATACAAATTCAAAAAAGGCACAAAGATGACAGAATGTGCTCTTTAGAGGGAATATTATGTAAAATGTTTAACTTTTTTGATTTTTTTTTTTAAATTTTAAGTGCAGCAATCCTTCTCCTAATATATATATCATTTTTTTTTTTAGATCAATATTATTGGTTGAAATAGATGGACTTGTATCCGGGTGCCGGTCCAGGCATGTGGGCGGATCCCGAATCCATGATGGTGATGACCCCCGACCCTGGACCCACTCTGACATCAGCAGAGAACGGACTTCAGACCTCCCTCTGCTGAAAACCGGTCACAGGAATGTAAAGCGAACCGCACTCCTGTCACCCATAGGAGGTGTACAGCCAAACGAGCTTTCCCTGCACTTCTCCTTTAACCCCCTTCCTAGCCGGTGTCATTAGTACAGTGACAGTGCATATTTTTTTTACACGATCATGTGTGTATAAACATCATCTGCGCCCCACATGTGAGGGATCCCCCCAACATCATGGTGACTTCCATACTTCTGGGGCCATAATTCATTGCTAACTCTAAAGTGGGGGACAAATCAGGTGAACGATCGTCTGATTTTCCTCGTTGCTTCACAGCAAATCGGAAACCGATGAACGAAAATTTGTCCGAAAATTCTTGTATGACAAAGGCTTTTTTGTGTTGTTTATTGATTCTGATCATGCGCAGATTTACAAGAAAAATCGTCTGAACACAGCGCACATCAAACCAAAATCCGTCGTTTTTTTTCCATACGAAAATAATTTTTGGAAGTCGTCCCTTCAAGAATTTTTTCATATGAGAATTCAGAATCGGCTGTGGAAAGTTGTATTAACACTATACGAAAATCGTATGAAAATTCTTTGCATGAAAATGTTCGTCTGATTTTCCAATAGTGTGTACGAGCCTTACAGGGTGACTCCACTTTTGTTGATAAAAAAAACTTTCCCCTCTGGGTGATCTCTGTACATTGCAGGGATTGTAACAAACTTTGTTGCAGATTCCTACCTTTTGTTATTCAGAAGAAATCATTGTTTGTTCCTCTGTGCTGAGTGGGTCTAATGGGAGTGGTTTCATAATTATCTATCAGCTGTGCAGCTGCAGGGCTCTAATGAGGAAATCTGCTGGGCCTGCATCCCTTTAGACGTGTTCCTATTGGGATTATCTCACCAAAAAATGACATTTTTGTTGCAGGGGATGCCAGAAATCTGACTTGTATCTTAGTGCAGACTTCTGGGAAAATTGGTGAGCCAATCACACAAGCAGGAAATGATGTTTCTGGGGGTGTGGTCAGTATACATTCTGTGTACAGAACACCTCCAGGGGGCCATATTGCATTGCATTTTCAGAAAATGACAACGGCTGCAGATTGAAAAGGAAAGGGAATTTCTAATAACATCCAATTACAATAAGATTTGTGTCACAATTGTATACGCGGTCTTGTTTTTTCTTTATTTGCTGATTTTTTTCCCCCCACGAAAGTGGAGTTACCCTTTAAGGCCCCATTCACATCTGCGTGTCTCCGGGGAGCGAGAAATGTGCGTCGCACTTGAAGCGCCATTTATTTTTAATGCTACAAAGAATCTTGTGCAACAAAGCGCAAAAGAAATGCAACAAAAATCGCACAAACCGGAAAGCGGCAAAATGGTCCGGGAACTACTTTGCCGCGTTTGTCCTGCAAAATAAAAAATAGTTTAACAATTTCTGGACCGCCCGCCGCGTATTTATGTCGCTGCATTGACGTTATATACTGGAGGTATGGCAGCAGATAGCAGATAGCTCCCATAACCCCGGTATTTGACACGGTGGGCGCTCCTCTTTCACATAAAGGTGGTCCCAGCAGCAGCTTTGCCGCAGGATCACTTTTATGCCCCCCCCCCTCCCCTCCCACCGCCACTTGCTGGTCATTTTCCCGGCCTACCGGAGCCGTCGGTATCGGGGAAAACGATCCGATCCTTCTCCCTGATGGGCAGGAAGTCAAGTGAGGGCAAGATGGCCCCCAATCCACTCTATGCCCATGGAGGACCGGAGCAACGTCAGACATCACTTCCACCCAACGGTCCTAAAGGACCAAATTGTTATTTTGAATTGAATTAAAAAAAAAAAATATATATATATATATATATATATATATATATATATATATATATATTTTTTTTTTTTTTTTTATTGCTTTTTAGTGTAGATGTGAGGTGTGAGGTATTTCTGATCCCAGATCTCACATTAAAGAGGACCTGTCCTGATTATTTCTATTACAAGGGATGTTTACATTTCTTGTTTTGGAATAAAAGTGATCAAAAACATTTTTTTTAAAGGGACAGTGTAAAAATAAAAAAAATAATAAATAAAATAAGTAAAAAAAATAAATAAAAAAATTTAAAGAGTCTGTCCCCCGTGTGCCCGCGCGCAGAAGTGAACGCATACGCAAGTCCCGCCCACATATGTAAACAGTGTTCAAATCACACATGTGAGGTATCACCGCGATCGTTAGAGCGAGAGCAATAATTCTATCCCTAGACCTCCTCTGTAACTCTAAACTGGTAACCTTTAGAAATTTTTAAAACATCGCCTATGGAGATTTTTAAGTACCAAAGTTTGTCGCCATTCCATGAGCGTGCGAAATTATGAAGCATGATATGTTCTGTATCTATTTACTTGGTGTAGCATTATCTTTTACATTATAGAAAAAAAAGTTGACTAACTTTACGGTTTTCTTATTTTTGAATTTAAAAAAGTGTATTTTTTTTAAAAAAAATTGTGTTTCTAAGATGGTGTCATATAAAATATTGCAATGATCTCCATATTATTCTCTAGGGTCTCTGCTAAAAAAAATATATATAAATAAATAAATATATATATATATATATATATATATATATATATATATATATATATATATATATATATAAATTAAATATATTTATTTAATTACACTGTATATATATATATATTTATTTAATTACACTGTATATATATATATATATATACATAAACATATATATATATATATATATAAATATTTATATTGTTTGGGGGTTCTAAGTAATTTTCCAGCAAAAAAATATATATATATATATATATATATATATATATATATATTTATATTTATATATACTGTGTGTATATATATATATATATATAAATATATATATATATTGTTTGGGGGTTCGAAGTAATTTTCCAGCAAAAAAAAAAAATAAATATATATATATATAGATATATATATATATATATATTTATATATACTGTATATATATATATAAATATATATATATATATATATATATATATATATATATATATATATATATATATATATATATTGTTTGGGGGTTCTAAGTAATTTTCCAGCAAAAAAAAAAAAAAAAAAATATATATATATATATATATATATATATATATATATATATGTGTGTATATATATATATATATATATATATATATATATATATATATATATATTTATATATACTGTATATATATATATATTTATATTGTTTGGGGGTTCAAAGTAATTTTCCAGCAAAGAATACTGATTTTAACTTGTAAACAAGATGTGTTGGAAATAGGACTGGTCCTTCAGTGGTTAATAATGTTTTCATTTGCATTAAAATTCATTTTAGCGTATTTATTTCCCTGAAAATATGCATTTATTAAATTTGAAAGTCCAAAATTGCTCTTTATAGGACTTTGAAGGCAACTTCAAATCAAAAAAATTAGATTAAAATAATAATTATTTTCTCGAAGGTTTGAACCACATATTACAACACAGTACATAATATAAAATATTGTACAATATGTTATACTATGTAATATATCACAAATAGAGGGGATATGGAACTTTATGGGTGCTCGATCACATAATACAAAAAGATAAAAAAAAAAAAATTATATATATATATATATATATATATATATATATATATATATATATATATATATATATATATATATATATACATATATGTACACACACATTTTGTTTTTTTGTTTTTCTAATTTATTTAATTTTTTGTATTATGTTATTGAGCACCCATAAAGTCCCTCTATTTGTGAAATTTCCAAAACTTGGGATGTTGGTGCCATGATTAATGCATCTCTGGTCATGCCCATACAATTTTTTGAAAATGTGATGTAATATACAGTATGTGGCTCAAACCATTTAAATCAAGAAAAAAATTATTATTTTATTCCTATTTTTTGGTTAGAAGTTGCTGTCTAGGTCCTATAAAAAGCAATTGTGTTTTTTTAAGATATAATAAATAAAGGATGGTGGCAACCACACCCCGAGTCACACACAATAATTGTAATGGATTTAATCAATTGCTGTGAAAATATTGTGTGACATAAAAATTTACAACTGCCGCTATTTTATTCTCCAGGGCCTCTGCTTTCAGAATATATATATATATTTTTGGGGGGGATTTACAGTCATTTCTGCAGATTTTGACATAAGTGCAAAAAACATATAAAAATGTCCCCAGTAGGGAAGGGGTTAAACTTTGTATACTGACAGTTGGTTACCAGGCTGGATGGCAGATTTGAATATTTGACAGTTAGAGGTAAAAATAGAACACCTCATCCAGCTGGTAAAGCTGTGTGAATGGCGTCTATAGAGAGGAATAAAATGGTTTTATTATGAAATGGATACAGAAAACATGGAGAAAGCCGATGTATTATGAACAAAGATGTCTCATATTTCTTTTATTGGTAAAATAATTGATAAATAAACCCACATAGAAGGCCCAATGGCTTTGTTTACCACATATAATGGTGTGGCTGCAGCAGCAAGGTCATGTGACCTCATTTGCATACGGAACATGTAAACAGTGTGGCCCCTCCCCCTTTGCCTATAAATAGGATTGGCAACCAACTGCCGCTCACTTGCTGAGTTGACTCTGACCAAGCAGGAAGCGATTTCTTTATCTGTGCAGCGTTTACTCATTCTATGAGAACAATGACACGATTTCTGAGAAAGAACGGTTACAAGGCGAAGAATCTTCTGACCAACAACCAAGAAGATTCCGTTATATTACTAAATGTGCGCCCATTAACCGGGGAGCACCGGGCAAATCCACCGCCCCAAATTACCGCCCCTAAAAAGGGTGGAGCCAGGGCTATTGGGCGGAGAGTCAGGGCTGCCATTGGCAGAATCTGGCCCTGCCGACGCCCCAAAATCACAGAAGATGACGATGATAGTAAGTAGTGTATTAGTGAATTATAATGAAAGGTCACATGATGGATGTATATATATATATAATCCGGTACAGAATGTGCTTTTAAAAGAGCCCATTATGTAATCTTTGCAACTATTTTTGATTTTTTTACTAAATTTTAGGTGCAGCAATCCCTCTGTTTATATACAGTATATATATATAAATAATATTAATAAAAAAAATATATATATGTGTGTGTATATATAATGATAATAAAAAAAATATATAATATATATATATATATATGATACTGAATTTACATATTAGGGGGGTCACCTCTATATACACATAGTGGGGTCACCTCTATATACACATAGTGGGGTCACCTCTATATAAACATAGTGGGGTCACTGGATAGAGGAGGGAAGGGGAGGAGTTAGAACCCATCAGGTAGATTCACCCTCTCTAATAGTCCTGATCACCAATGTCACAGAATATAAAGTGATGAAAGATCCCCCAGAACAGGAACAAGGGAAATCTTCTGATGGGGACACGGCTTCCGGTGACAACTGTCTAGGAGGGGGCTGGGCTCACTTTGGGGAGATTTCTTCTCATTTCTCGCTGTGTCTCCAGAACTGGAAATCTCTCCATTGGGACACAAATAATAAAAACCATTCCCTTCTCCACCCAAATTGGGGAAAAATTTTTGGGTTTAGATTTATTTTAGTAAATATTTGTCACACTATATCATATATAATATATATCACAACAATGGTATATACAGTATGTGTAATGTATACTGGAAGTAGGATCAGACATGGTTTCACCAGGACACTTTAGGCCACGCCCAATATGTTGTGCTATGTAGCCACACCCACATTTGTACATTTGGCACCATGTCTTGCTGTATACAGATTATTTAGGAAGATACGATTTTGTGAATGTTGGCGGTTAAGCGGTGGCTCCCCTGTGTTTGGGTGGTGATCCCGCCCCCTCATGTATGTTTATTTTTTTTATCTTTTTAAATCCTGAGTGGGATTTTATATTGAAATTCTGTCCCCCCAAACCTCATAGTGATGGGAGGATTCTATGGACTTTAATGGGCAAATTTGTGTTGAACAAACTCAGCCAACGCTGCGGCATCTGCCCCGCCCCCTCCGACTGCCATGGTGGGATTTCGGTGTAACATCATCTTTCATATTATTCAAAGAATTGGGAGTTGTTGTTTTTTTTTTTTTTATTCATTGACCATTTACTGACCGTCCCACGCAGATTTACTGCGGCAGGGCGGCTTGGCTGGGCATTATTATGTAGATCTATGTGATTATTTGCACGCAGTCTCGGCCGCGCGCCCCTGAGACCTCGCTCCCGCTGTAATTAGACACAGTGGGAGTCAGACTGTGGGAGGAGCTGCAACGATCACCACCGGCCTCCCAGAATCATCACAGAAACTGACAGAAGACCCCATCTACTTATGTAAACAAAGCAGACGGCTCTTCTGTCACACAGGCAGAGAGAGATCAGCTAAGCTGAAACCCCGATCTCTCTGCGCCTGTCACAGAGCCCCTCCCCCCCACAGTTAGTAAGCACAAAACAGGCATACATTTAACCCTTTGATCACCCCCAGTGTTAACCCCTTCCCTACCAGTGTCATTTATACAGTAACAGTGCATATTATTTAGAACTGATTACTGTATTATTGTCACAAAAGTGTCAAAAATATCAGTTAGGGGTCCGATCTGTCCGCCGCAATGTCGCAGTCCCGCTAGAAATCGCTGATCGCTGACATTACTAATAAAAAACAAAAAAATAAATAAAAAGTCCAGAAATCTATCCCGTAGTTTGTAAACACTATAACTTTTGCGCAAACCAATTAAAATACGCTTTTTAGGATTTTTTTTATTTTTTACCAAAAATATGTAGCAGAATACAAATTGGCCTAAACTGATAAAAAAAAAATAGATTTTTTAAAAATTTTATTATTGGGAATGTTTTATAGCAGAAAGTAAAAAAATATTGGGTTTTTTCAAAATGTTCTTTTTTTTTTTTGTTTATAGCGCAAAATCGAAAAAACCGCAGAGGTGATCAAATACCACCAAAAGAAAGTTCTATTTGTGGGAAAAAAAATACATTAATTGTATTTGGGTACAGCGTCGCACTACAGCGCAATTTTCCGTTAAATGAATGCAGTGCTGAATCACACAAACTGGCCTGGTCATTAAGGGGGGAAATCCTTCCGGTCCAGAAGTGGTTAAAGTGTATTTTCTCCAAAAAAAAATTGCGTTTAAAAAAAAAAAAGGCAGAGCAAAAACCTTGTGACCTAAAAAACTGCAACGACCGCCATTAAGGGTCTCTGCTAAAAATATATATATAATGTTTAGGGGTTCTAAGCAGTTTTCTAGCAACAAATACTGATTTAAACTTCTAAACCACAAATATCAGAAAGAGGCGGGGTTAGCAAGTGGCAAATTGGAATGCGGCAAAATGGTCCAGGAGCTACTTTGTCACATTTATTCTGCAAAAAAAATTGGTAAAATATTGTTTTAATTCGCAGTAAAATTCAGTGTAGCATATATTTATACCTGATAAATGCAGCTAGGTTCCTAAGCCTGAAAATTAGGGGGGGGGGGGGGGGGTTTATCCCTAGAATACGATACAAAAAAAACCCACAAAGGGGTACAGGAGGGAATTAGAACTATACCATACCCAGGAAATAAAGATAAATGAATAAAAAAAAAAAAAGGAGGAAAAGCATTTTAAAACCATTAAAATCGAAATTCACATAGTAATTCCAAAATGTTATTACCCCTTTGGTATTTTGGAATTAATTTGTGACTTTCAATTTTATTTGTATTGTTAAAATGTTTTCCTCTTTTCAGGTTTTTCACATTGCTTCAATAAATTTTGTAACATTTCTTTCATGAAAAGATGCATTTAATAAATAGCTGTGAAAATATCGTGTGACATCAAAAAAATTACAACTGCCGCCATTTTTTTCTCCAGGGTCTCATAAAATATATACTTTTTTGGGGGTTTAAAATAATTTCTGCTGATTTTTTAACATGAGTGCAAAATAAAAAAAAAAGATAAAAAAATGTCCCCAGTAGGGAAGGGGTTAATCTTTGTATACTGACAGTTGGTTACCAGGCTGGATGGGAGATTTGAATTTTTGACAGTTAGAGGTAAAAATAGAACACCTCATCCAGCTGGTAAAGCTGTGTGAATGGCGTCTATAGAGAGGAATAAAATGGTTTTATTATGAAATGGATACAGAAAACATGGAGAAAGCAGATGTATGATGAACAAAGATGTCTCATATTTCTTTTATTGGTAAAATAATTGATAAATAAACCCACATAGAAGGCCCGATGGCTTTGTTTACCACATATAATGGTGTGGATGCAGCAGCAAGGTCATGTGACCTCATTTGCATACGGAACATGTGATCAGTGTGGCTCCTCCCTTCAGTGTGGCCCCTCCCCATTTGCCTATAAATAGGATTGGCACACCAACTGCCGCTCACTTGCTGAGTTGACTCTGACCAAGCAGGAAGCGATTTCTTTATCTGTGCAGCGTTTACTCATTCTATGAGAACAATGACACGATTTCTGAGAAAGAACGGTTACAAGGCGAAGAATCTTCTGACCAACAACCAAGAAGATTCCGTTATATTACTAAATGTGCGCCCATTAACCGGGGAGCACCGGGCAAATCCACCGCCCCAAATTACCGCCCCTAAAAAGGGTGGAGCCAGGGCTATTGGGCGGAGAGTCAGGGCTGCCATTGGCAGAATCTGGCCCTGCCGACGCCCCAAAATCACAGAAGATGACGATGATAGTAAGTAGTATATTAGTGAGTTATAATGAAAGGTCACATGATGGATGTTATATATACCGGATTATATATATATATATATATATATATATAGATATAGATATATTTATATATTTATATATAGATATATATCTATATATAATCCGGTACAGAATGTGCTTTTAAAAGAACCCATTATATAATCTTTGCAACTATTTTTGATTTTTTTACTAAATTTTAAGTGCAGCAATCCCTCTGTTTATATACAGTATATATATATATAAATAATATTAATAAAAAAAAAAAATATATATATATATATATATAATACTGAATTTACATATTAGGGGGGTCACCTCTATATACACATAGTGGGGTCACCTCTATATACACATAGTGGGGTCACCTCTATATACACATAGTGGGGTCACCTCTATATACACATAGTGGGGGTCACCTCTATATACACATAGTAGGGTCACCTCTATATACACATAGTGGGGTCACCTCTATATACACATAGTGGGGTCACTGGATAGAGGAGGGAAGGGGAGGAGTTAGAACCCATCAGGTAGATTCTCCCTCTCTAATAGTCCTGATCACCAATGTCACAGAATATAAAGTGATGAAAGATCCCCCAGAACAGGAACAAGGGAAATCTTCTGATGGGGACACGGCTTCCGGTGACAACTGTCTAGGAGGGGGCTGGGCTCACTTTGGGGAGATTTCTTCTCACTTCTCCAGAACTGGAAATCTCTCCATTGGGACACAAATGACAATAAAAACCATTCCCTTCTCCACCCAAATTGGGGAAAAATTTGGGGATTTAGATTCCTTTTAGGAAACATTTGTCACACTATATCATATATAATATATATTACAACAATGGTATATACAGTATGTGTAATGTATACTGGACGTAGGCTCAGACACCAGGACACGTTAGGCCACGCCCCATATTTTGTGCTATGTAGCCACACCCACATCTACATTTGTACATTTGGCACCATGTCTTGCTGTATACAGATTATTTAGCAAGATACGATTTTGTGAATGTTGGCGGTAGAGCAGTGGCTTCCGTGCACTTGGGTGGTGATCCCGCCTCCTTCTATACATTTTTTTTTTTTCTTTTTTTTTTAAGTCCCAAATGGGATTTTGTATTGAAATTTTGTGCCCCAACTGTGATCAAAGCATTTGGCTCATGGAGGTCAATAGGATTGTCCTCAATGGACAAATTTGTGTTGGATTAACCTCAACCAAGACTGCAGCATCTGCACCACCCTCTCCGGCTGCCATGGTGAGATTTAGTTGGGCTTCCGGGGTGGTAAAATGCATATCAGCCATTTTTTAATCACCTGTGTGAAAGGGCCCCATCAGTGTTAGGTGGTTTGTCATTGCCCTCTAACTGCCACTTTTGCTGGACTGCTTAGTCTGATAAAGGAACCTGAAAAATAACAAACTTACAGGCAGGATCACCAGGCAATAAAACTGTGTTATGGGGGGACTCAGAAAATCAAGAACTGTCCATACCAGTGACAGACTACATCAGAGATGTCATTTTTTATTTTGCCCAGAGTTCCACGTTAAGTATGGGAATTCAGGGGGGGAATAGCTGTTAGAGATATCATGGGGGCTACTAACTTACACTTGTTCTGGCATAGAAATCCAGGCACAGAGAATGGAATATTCGGGGCAGAGAACTCCAATATTGTCCATGTATATAGATCACCATAAAGGGAAATGCGTAACATCAGATTATTTCCATAACACTCACTCATGACACTCACTTATATATGACAATCCATCTAAATGTGCACAGATTCCGTGTAAGATCGATCAATGACATGTGAAGAGTAATAATAAAAATTACTGACTGTTTTTTTCTCTCTCCAGGACAAAATGATGAACGTCTCATTGTCAGAAAGACTTACATATGGGTTCCATATATCAGTAAGGCTAAACTGGATACAATTATGGAGGACAAACAAACACAAACAACTCCATCAACCATTGAGATCAAGGAGACTGTACAGGCCTCAACTATGGAGGAGAAGGACATTCAAGTCACTCCATCCACCAATGAGGACCAGAAGACTGTACAGGCTGTGACTATGGAGAACAAAGGCATACAAGTCACTCCATCCACCGATGAAGACCAGAAGACATCACAGGTTGCCACTATGGAGGACAAAGAAACACAAGTCACTCCATTAACCACTGAAGACCAAAAGACTGTACAGCCCTCAAATATGGAGGACAAAGGCATACAAGTCACTCCATCCACCGATGAGGACCAGAAGACTGTACAGACTGTGTCTATGGAGGACAAGAACATACAAGTCACTCCATCCACCGATGAGGACCAGAAGACTTTACAGACTGTGTCTATGGAGGACAAGAACATACAAGTCACTCCATCCACCGATGAGGACCAGAAGACTTTACAGACTGTGTCTATGGAGGACAAGAACATACAAGTCACTCCATCCACCGATGAGGACCAGAAGACTTTACAGACTGTGTCTATGGAGGACAAGAACATACAAGTCACTCCATCCACCGATGAGGACCAGAAGACTTTACAGACTGTGTCTATGGAGGACAAGAACATACAAGTCACTCCATCCACCGATGAGGACCAGAAGACTTTACAGACTGTGTCTATGGAGGACAAGAACATACAAGTCACTCCATCCACCGATGAAGACCAGAAGACAGTTAGTCTCTCAACCAATGACAACAAAACCGAAGATAGTCCATCCACCAAGGACAACAAAATTGAAGACAAATCATCCACTGAGGAAAGCAGAAACCTCATATTGAGCAAATCTCTCTCACTCGCATCACTCTACTATGACGCATCAAGCAATCTACCTTCATCTGTTGCATCCAGCAGTGTTTTTGAGAGTCTGCAATCTTCACCAATCGGCAGCGGAAGCCATGAGATGGCCTCCCCAGTCCCATGCACCAGTGCCATCAGGGACCAGTCATGCAAACTCTCCCTTGAAAAGATGACCTGTTATAGAGTGCTTGGAATGGGGGCCTACGGGATAGTGATTTTTGCCTCTCATCCCACCATTGACCAGAAGTTGGCAGTTAAATTGGTGGAAAAGGAAAATATTTTTAATACTGGTTATTGTGAGCTGATTTTCATCGAACGTGACGTGCTGAAGGCAGCCAGCGAGAGTCCATATATTACACATCTGTTTGGATCCTTCCAGACAAAGGTAAGTCTTTTCACCTTCCAATTTCTTCACCTCTTTCCTGTACTGCACTCCACTACTAATCCAGACCCCCTAAAATTGTTATGCAAATGGTGACCTTTTTGGGAGCGGAAATTAACACAAGGCTAAGCAACCCCTTTCTGCCTCATATGAAGGACTTTGCACCTGTCAAATAGTCCCTTAGTCACTGAGTGCTGAATTGTGAGAGCGGAAGGGAGCGTCACTTCTGTCCCACACCAGGTTTTTCCTAAGGGGTCCAGATGTAGTCAGGGGAAAGTAGTATGGAGCAGGGCAGAACTCCAGAGTGCCTTCCAGACGCCTGGAGGTTAGTTAGGTAAAGTAGAGGTTTTATTTGAATAAACCAAATTTTAAGAGTCTGCCTTTGCTGACCTGCTTTTTAAATCAATATTCTGGTTGCTTGTCGTCTCAAAGAACAAGTCTGCAGCTAGTAAGACAGGAGAAGTCAGGCCTTCTGATCTACATGGGGCTTCCAGGATGAAGAACCAAAAAATGAATTAATTCGATCATCAGAACAGCCAGACAAAGCTAGCATTGTAATAAGGAAAGTCCAGCAATGGCGGCCTACGTAATTTATCTGTCTGATTTTCCTAAATTATGTGTGTGTCTCTGTCTATTCCTCCACAAAGTGAAATCCTGCATGTCTATAATGTATACTTTATCTCTTATGTTCCTACAGAATTATCTCGTCTTTGTCATGGAATGCCTGAGCAGAGGAGATCTCTATGACACCGTGGTTTCAGGAGCTCCATTTCCTGAGGACACCATAAGGTAAGATCAATAACCGGGTAACTCTAGAGAGTCGGGGGTGACTGACCACTGAGGAAAGGCAGTGACACAGTCAGCCCCTTCACCTGAGCCCCATCCATCCACACTCCTATGTACTATAGGACTATTATATCTTTAGATTTCATTGGTCTGTGACGATTTGGTATGCTAATTCATATATCTCTTTCCCCATTAGATATTTCATAGCGGAAATGATCTGCGGTCTGCAGTTTCTGCATTCTAAGGAGATCGTCCACAGAGACATCAAGCCTTCAAACATCCTCCTGGATGACACCGGCCACATCAGAATCACTGATTTTGGATTGTCAGTCATGGGTGTCACAGAGTCCAAGAGGATTCAAGGACAATTTGGGACAAAACAGTACATGGCGCCAGAGGTAAGATACGTGATAGCCAACTAATATTCGATCTAATTGTAATGTTTGTTATTATAAGATATATAGATAAGATAAAGGGGGCTCACTTTTCACTAAATGAATCATTTCCCCACTGATGCCCTGGTTGCTTTCAGTGGGTTTCCAGACTTGAACTTTATCCCCAACAAAAGGTGGGAACTTCTGAGACAAATAACATCAGGTGTAGATGGCTGGCTCCGTCCGGCCCGATTCACACATATAAATGGGACAAAAGCTTCAGGAATTGTCCACCTGCTGCACTCCTTCTCTTTAGCATGATGAGTTCTTGTAAACATTGAACTATTGGGGTCAGTATACCTTTATCTGCCCCTTTAAAAGGGACTATTAAAGTGTAGGCAAAACCATTCTCTTTTTGTTTTGGTAAGAGTGGGGAAGGGTTAGACCCTCTATCAGCTCTTCATAGGCATCTGTTTGAATTGGTGACCATTGTCATTGAGAAATGAAAGTGAGCGGAGATCCAACATTTTAGAGTTTTCCTCAGAACATGAGATGAGGAGAAACCTTCTATGGGAATGCCTGTTCTGGGGACAATTCTCTAAGAGAGAAATTTCCCTCAATTTGGGAGATTTCAACCATTTTCCATTTGTATCTCTGGGAGATCCAAATCCTCACCTCCTTTATTCACAAGCTCCACCTTAGTTTATTGACTTTTGAGTAAAATTTTAGGACTCCTGGTAGGCTTTATAGGTCGCATATACCAGCATGGAGTCATCTCTGTCCTCTACCTGGCCTGACAATGAGCTCATCCTTCTTTCTCTCCATTATGTTTTTACAGGTCCTTCAAAATCTTCCATACTTTGGCATGGCTGACTATTACTCACTGGGAATAATAGTATATGAAATGGCAGTTGGCAGACATCCATTTCTTCGTGGCAAAGAGTCCAGAGAGTTAGCAATGAAGATAGTGACCACTACGGAACCCGATTATCCAGAAGATATGGACCCTACTCTCCGTGACATCATAGACATCGTAAGTATACACAGAGCTTTTACATCTTTTAAGGGACAACGTCCTTTCCAGGTTACATATATCTCACTAGGATTTTAGAAAACACGATTTCACCTTCTTACCTGCACACATTGATGGAGGTTATAGCAGTACTTTCAGCAAGCTGACTGCTTCATGCAGGGATCTGCCCCTTCACCTGTCATTGAGATAGCAGCAAGCCTTCTGTCCCTTTAGCAGTGGAAAAGTCTTAAAAACTACAATCCAAAAAATTAAAATCCTATTGCAGAGGATGTGTGAGGAAAGCAGCAACCCTCCTGTCCCCTAAAATCCAACTGCGGAGGATGTGCTTAACTTGAATTCACGGTCTGGGTGGTTCCTTTGGATAGTGACGGGGCCAATCACACACACAGTGAATTATATTTCTGGGGACATGCTTTACAAAGACAGCATATTGAACTCCCCTGGGAGTGCCGTCATCATACAAAATTATGGCAGTTGCAGATTTGATGAAAATATCATTTTTAATACTTTCTTCATAACAATTAATTACAAAAGATCTGATTTTCCTTTAAAAACTCTTCTGAACTACTATTTCGCAAATAAGACACCATGCTACCATCCAATCCAATCAGGACATAATAGCAGATTAGAAAGCAAAATTAAGACTACTGAAATATGTAACTATCAGAATCAAATTATAAAAAGGGAGTTCTATTTTTCAGATATTGTTCATGTTTTCTCAGTGTTTCTTATTATATTTTGTTCCTTTTTACAGTTCCTATGTAAAGACCAAGAGAAGCGGATGAGACTAGTAAGCGAGATCAGAGAACATCCATTTTTAAGGATGGTCGACTGGAAGGAAACAGAGGAAGGGAAGTCACCACCGCCATTTCCACCAGAATATGTAAGTATAGGGATAAGGGAGGAGTCCCAGCACAGTGGGGAGATTTCTAGGGATTTTTTTCTGAATGAATCAGAAATATTGACAAAAGACTTTTTTTCTCTTTCCAGATTTTTGAGGAAGATCTGAGTGAAGGAGTGCCAGGGACTGAATTCACTCAAGATGACTCCATGCTGGTATATGCGCCTATAGATCCAGAGAAGCAGAAGCTATTCCATGGCTTCACCTACATGAGCGACCGTCTGAAGCTACAGCCAGTGGCCTGATCACCACCACTGGAAAACCGATAACATCATAGCAAGGAAGGATCTACATCTACAGCCATCTAAGGGGATGTTTATTTTTCAGGGACAAACTTCAACTTTTCAAGGTCCCAATGATATAGGTAGGAAGATACATTTTATTTATCATCTACGGATGACAAGACATAAAGACATTGTAACAACAACCATTGACTTCCCTATTACCAAGACCTCCGGCCACACAACCCCCATATACCTCCTATGTGCACAGAGGATAGAATTCCAGGTGGTTGTGTCACAGTTCAGACCACCCATCATACTGTATGTGCTCTAGCTGCTGCATGATAGCGGCCTACGACAGCACATCGGCATACGTTCTGTGAATTCATAAATCAGCCACAATCTGGAAGGCCACCCAGAGAGAAGCGTGATCTCAAGCTCCACCCCCGGGAAACAACCCACCCAGACCACTCCCAAAGAGTCACTGCCACACATCATTGGCAGGACATATGGAAGAGCGGCGGGCTATAGGGGAGGAGTCTAACCAGCATATAATTGGGTAATAACAGGAGTGTCCGCCTTGTTAAACCACTAAGGGCTCCTTCACACCTGCCAACATGCTAAAATGGGCCATTTTAGTGGCAGCAATGACTTATTATCCATGGGTGCAAAGTGTGCAGTGCACATGGACCCCAAGGGGGTAGGGTCCACTGCGCTCTGACCCACTCTGCACCCATGGACCTGTGATGACTGAGGATAGGAGGGAGACCGTGGGGCACCTTTGCCCTGTTTTCACACTTACATGCTGGATAGAATCCTCCTTTATAGCCCAATCTTCCTCCATATATCCTGTCAATGGCATGTGCAGCATTGACTCTCTGGGAGTGATCTAGGTGGGTTGCTCCCTGGGGGGGGAGGGGGGACTTGGGATTGGGCCTCTCTCTGGATGGTCTGAACTGTGAACACATACAAACACATATGTGAACTGTGAACACATATACAGACAGTAGCAGGTACAGTATATGGGGTTATATGGATGGAGATCTTGGTAATAGGGAAGACAATGGATGTCATGTGGTCACAATGTTTTCATGTCGTGTTATCTGTAAATGAGAAATAAAATGTATGTTCTTATCTATACTGTCTTGATGTGGGCACCTTAAACAGTCCAACTTTGTCCTTGCAAAATAAAAGTGAAATCCGATGATCTGAGGCTCTGTATTGATGAGAAATAGAATGCATGTTCTGATCTATATGGTCTTGAACAGTATAGAAAGTTGAGCATTTCAGAGGGAGATGAACTGGTCACCCTAGACTGATGATTCAGGGACTATCCGATCGCCTAAGGGGGTCAGGAAGGAATTTTTTGCCCCTTTGGAACCCATTTGACTGAGGGGGTTTTTCGCCTTCCTCTGAATCATCTAAAGCAGTGGTTCTTAACCTTGTTGGAGGTACTGAACCCCACCAGTTTCATTTGCGCATTCAGCAAACCCTTCTTAATTGAAAAAATTAAATATGATTTTTTCAAATTCAAAACATAGGTATATATTTAGGTATATATTTATGCATAGGTGCTCAAAATGAACAAAACCATAAAAAAAAAAAAAAATATAAAAAAAAAAAAAAAAAAGGCTCCATAGCTCAGGGGTTAGAGCACTGGTCTTGTAAACCAGGGGTCGCGAGTTCAAATCTCGCTGGGGCCTCCCTGCAAGTGTTGGCGACTGTATCTAAAAAAAACAAAACCATTAAGAACAAAGAACAAAACCATTAAAACATGGGGTGTCAGGAGGGCACACACTGGGGTGGGGGGGTTGGGAGGGCATACCATGGGGTGTCAGGAGAGAACACACTGAGGGGGGAGGTGTTGGGAGGGCATACTATGGGGTATCAGGAGGGCACACACTGGGGGGGGTGGGAGGACATACCATGGGGTGTCAGGAGGGAACACACTGAGGGGGGAGGTGTTGGGAGGGAATTCCATGGGGTATAAGGAGGACATACACTGGGGGGGGGGGGGTTTGGGAGGGCATACCATGGGGTATCAGGAGGGCACAAACATGGGGGGGGGGTTGGGAGGACATAGCATGGGGTGTCAAGAGGGAACACACTTTGGGGAGGTGTTTGGAGGGCATACCATGGGGTGTTAGGAGGGCACACATTGGGGGGAGGTGTTGGGAGAGCATTCCATGGGGTATTTTTTTCCTTTCTTTATATTTTAATGTAATGATGAATGACAGCAGGGTGGGGAGTGTCACCCCATATTTCACCATTATATCACCCTTAGGCCATGGGATGGCAATGGGGAACACAATTGGCACCAAAAGTCTAGTCTCTGTAAATTAGTCACAGTATGCCAGCAGATACAATGTTTGCAGGTACAGGCTATATGTAAGTAGGGGTTAGCCCCCCTTCTTTTTGAAATCTCTCCCTTGAGAGGGTATGGTTAGGTTGGCGAGAGCAACAAATCAGAACTGCTAACACATGACCGTCTTAGAGCATCACTGTGCTCACATACATACTCCTCCAGGTGAAGATTCATTCTAAATTCCAGAGATGGGAAAGGTGTTAAGTGCTGTGTGTCAGGAGGATGCAGGGGGTGCAGAGTGAGCTGTAATAGGGGGATGCAGGGGGTGCAGAGTGCAGGGTAAAGGGGGGGGGTGCAGAGTGCAAGAGTGCAGAGCTTGAAGAATGCAGGGAAATGAGGAATACAAGTCATCTATGCGATATAAAGTTTTAGGGATTTTTTCCTCAGGAGTGAGTGGAATGTGAATCCAGTGAAAATTGAGAAAGCCCCTCAAAAGATCTTGCCTATGGTATTCCAAGTTCATAGATGTGATCCCAGTATCTACATCAATTGTAAGACAAACATGTGAATTGAGGTCCTGTCTCTGTTCGCCTTTATAGCTCAGTGGCCGCGGACGGATCCCCGCTGCGTCATGCAGACGCCGATCGGAGGAGGGGAGACGGTAAAAGACAATCACACATCCAGCGCATGCGCCGGAAATGGGTTCACACCGACCCTCCCACCAGCGTCAGATGGAAAAATGCCCCAATAACAGGACGCCAGTCGGCGTTGTGGGTCGAGCGTAAGTGCATGGTGCCGATGTGCAGAGAGACAGCCCCACCCCAGATGTATCAGAGACGGGAATAGAGATGAGGCGTTAGACCGCACATCACAACCCCAAGACATGAAGGCCCAAAGAACCCCCACCCCTTCCCAGAGCCAAATGGTAGATGAGAACAGCAGAAACTGAAAAATAATGAAGAGAATCTCCCATATGTAGATAAGTGGGATTTGATAATACCATGGAAAAGGTATAAATGTTGCATACATGGTAGTGATACGACAGATCATAGAGGGGACCGGGGAGTCTTCCATCCAATTAATACATAAGAAAGAAAGATATGATCTGAGGCATACAAAGAGACATGCCTCCATCCCTAATTATACATACAAACACATTGCAATGGGCATGGGACTTTAACTGAGGCAGGTCACCTAATAAAATACAAACTTATTAAAAAGTAATAATCGTAACACATTCCATGATTTACATAAGTATATTCAATCAATCCCAAATACAGTGCCTTGCGAAAGTATTCAGCCCCCTTGGACCTTGCAACCTTTTGCCACATTTCAGGCTTCAAACAAAGATATAAAACTGTCATTTTTTGTGAAGAATCAACAACAAGTGGGACACAATCATGAAGTGGAACGAAATTTATTGGATATTTCAAACTTTAACAAATAAAAAACTGAAAAATTGGGCGTGCAAAATTATTCAGCCCCCTTAAGTTAATACTGTGTAGCGCCACCTTTTGCTGCGATTACAGCTGTAAGTCGCTTGGGGTATGTCTCTATCAGTTTTGTACATCGAGATATGTTTTGCCCATTCCTCCTCGCAAAACAGCTCGAGCTCAGTGAGGTTGAATGGAGAGCGTTTGTGAACAGCAGTTTTCAGTTATTTCCACAGATTCTCGATTGGATTCAGGTCTGGACTTTGTCTTGGCTATTCTAACACCTGGATATGTTTATTTGTGAACCATTCCTTTGTAGATTTTGCTTTATGTTTTGGATCATTGTCTTGTTGGAAGACAAATCTCCGTCCCAGTCTCAGGTCTTTTGCAGACTCCATCAGGTTTTCTTCCAGAATGGTCCTGTATTTGGCTCCATCCATCTTCCCATCAATTTTAACCATCTTCCCTGTCCCTGCTGAAGAAAAGCAGGCCCAAACCATGATGCTGCCACCACCATGTTTGACAGTGGGGATGGTGTGTTCAGGGTGATGAGCTGTGTTGCTTTTACGCCAAACATAACGTTTTTGCATTGTTGCCAAAAAGTTTGATTTTGGTTTCATCTGACCAGAGCACCTTCTTCCACATGTTTGGTGTCTCCCAGGTGGCTTGTGGCAAACTTTAAACAACACTTTTTATGGATATCTTTAAGAAATGGCTTTCTTCTTGCCACTCTTCCATAAAGGGCAGATTTGTGCAGTATACGACTGATTGTTGTCCTATGGACAGAGTCTCCCACCTCAGCTGTAGATCTCTGCAGTTCATCCAGAGTGATCATGGGCCTCTTGGCTGCATCTCGGATCAGTCTTCTCCTTGTATGAGCTGAAAGTTTAGAGGGACGGCCAGGTCTTCGTAGATTTGCAGTGGTCTAATACTCCTTCCATTTCAATATCATCGTTTGCACAGTGCTCCTTGGGATGCTTAAAGCTTGGGAAATCTTTTTTGTATCCAAATCCGGCTTTAAACTTCTCCACAACAGTATCTCGGACCTGCCTGGTGTGTTCCTTGTTCTTCATGATGCTCTCTGCGCTTTAAACGGACCTCTGAGACTATCACAGTGCAGGTGCATTTATACGGAGACTTGATTACACACAGGTGGATTCTATTTATCATCATTAGTCATTTAGGTCAACATTGGATCATTCAGAGATCCTCACTGAACTTCTGGAGAGAGTTTGCTGCACTGAAAGTAAAGGGGCTGAATAATTTTGCACGCCAAATTTTTCAGTTTTGTATCTGTTAACAAAGTTTGAAATATCCAATAAATTTCGTTCCACTTCATGATTGTGTCCCACTTGTTGATATTTCACAAAAAATTACAGTTTTATATCTTTATGTTTGAAGCCTGAAATGTGGCAAAAGGTCGCAAAGTTCAAGGGGGCCGAATACTTTCCCAAGGCACTGTATAATATAGACATATGTTAAAAAAGAGCTGACATAGGGAGAACTCCACATAGTAATAAATCAAATTCATATTATAATGATGTTAAGAAATAAAAAGGTAAAATTTCTAGGCATCTCTGGGACTCTACGCGTTTTGTGGATCCAAAAATTGTTCACTCATCAGGATTTTGATGCAGAAAAATATCTACAAATATAGGTATGTAGTAGAGAAAGACAATCCCAAATGTACAGGGGGTATGTTACATTACTCCCCACAGCAAGAAGGGGGGGGGGATTTCAAATGCCCTTATTACTTACATATCAGCTCAAGGAATGGACCCAGCATCAGGGAGGGGAATGGGGTGCCAGGACAAACATCTGTCCCAGGGCTGTGGTGGAAAAAGCCACCAAGGCCAAGGGGAGCAGCCAAGGGGTAGACCAGGACATCAAGGTGCAATTCCATGGAGTGTACTGGGTGATAAAGACACATAGACCATTCTGATCTAAAAAAATAAAAGATATATACATACACACACAGTCAGGTCCATAAATATTGGGACATTGACCCAATTCTAATCTTTTTGGCTCTATACACCACCACAATGGATTTAACATTAAACAAACAAGATGTGCTTTAACTGCAGACTTTCAGCTTTAATTTGAGGGTATTTACATCCAAATCAGGTGAACGGTGTAGGAATTACAACAGTTTGTATATGTGCCTCCTACTTTTTAAGGGACCAAAGTAATGGGACAATTGGCTGCTTAGCTGTTCTATGGCCAGGTGTGTGTTATTCCCTCATTATCCCATTTACAAGGAGCAGATAAAAGGTCCAGAGTTCATTTCAAGTGTGCTATTTGCATTTGGAATCTGTTGCTATCAACTCTCAATATGAGATCCAAAGAGCTGTCACTATCAGTGAAGCACGCCATCATTAGGCTGAAAAAACAAAACAAACCCATCAGAGAGATTGCAAAAACATTTGGACCTTTTTGGAAAATCCTTATAAAGAAAGAACGCACCGGTGAGCTCAGCAACACCAAAAGACCCGGAAGACCACGGAAAACAACTGTGGTGGATGACCGAAGAATTATTTCCCTGGTGAGGAAAACACCCTTCACAACAGTTGGCCAGATCAGGAACACTCTCCAGGAGGTAGGTGTATGTGTGTCAGATCAAGATCACTCTCCAGGAGGTAGGTGTATGTGTGTCAGATCAGGATCACTCTCCAGGAGGTAGGTGTATGTGTGTCAAAGTCAACAATCAAGAGAAGACTTCACCAGAGTGAATACAGAGGGTTCACCACAAGATGTAAACCATTGGTGAGCCTCAAAAACAGGAAGGCCAGATTAGAGTTTGTCAAACAACATCTAAAAAAGCCTTCACAGTTCTGGAACATCCTATGGACAGATGAGACCAAGATCAACTTGTAGCAGAGTGATGGGAAGAGAAGAGTATGGAGAAGGAAAGGAACTGCTCATGATCCAAAGCATACCACCTCATCAGTGAAGCATGGTGGTGGTAGTGTCATGGCGTGGGCATGTATGGCTGCCAATGGAACTGGTTCTTTTGTATTTATTGATGATGTGACTGCTGACAAAAGCAGCAGGATGAATTCTGAAGTGTTTCGGGCAATATTTGTTCATATTCAGCCAAATGCTTCAGAACTCATTGGACGGCGCTTCACAGTGCAGATGGACAATGACCCGAAGCATACTGCGAAAGCAACCAAAGAGTTTAAGGGAAAGAAGTGGAATGTTATGCAATGGCCAAGTCAATCACCTGACCTGAATCCGATTGAGCATGCATTTCACTTGCTGAAGACAAAACTGAAGGGAAAATGCCCCAAGAACAAGCAGGAACTGAAGACAGTTGCAGTAGAGGCCTGGCAGAGCATCACCAGGGATGAAACCCAGCGTCTGGTGATGTCTATGCATTCCAGACTTCAGGCTGTAATTGACTGCAAAGGATTTGCAACCAAGTATTAAAAAGTGAAAGTTTGATTTATGATTGTTAATCTGTCCCATTACTTTTGGTCCCTTAAAAAGTGGGAGGCACATATACAAACTGTTGTAATTCCTACACCGTTCACCTGATTTGGATGTAAATACCCTCAAATTAAAGCTGAAAGTCTGCAGTTAAAGCACATCTTGTTTGTTTCATTTCAATTGTGGTGGTGTATAAAGCCAAAAAGATTAGAATTGTGTCGATGTCCCAATATTTATGGACCTGACTGTACATACATACATACATATACATACACACACACAGTATCTCACAAAATTGAGTACACCCCTCACATTTTTGTGAATATTTTATTCTATCTTTTCATGTGACAACACTGAAGAAATGACACTTTGCTACAATGTAAAGTAGTGAGTGTACAGCTTGTATAACAGTGTAAATTTGCTGTCCCCTCAAAATAACTCAACACACAGCCATTAATGTCTAAACCGCTGGCAACAAAAGTGAGTACACCCCTAAGTGACAATGTGCAAATTGGGCCCTATTAGCCATTTTCCCTCCCCGGTGTCATGTGACTCGTTAGTGTTACAAGGTCTCAGGTGTGAATGCGGAGCAGGTGTTTTACATTTGGTGTTATCGCTCTCACTCTCTCATACTGGTCACTGGAAGTTCAACGTGGCACCTCATGGCAAAGAACTCTCTGAGGATCTGAAAAAAAGAATTGTTGTTCTACATAAAGATGGCCTAGGCCAGTGTTTCTCAACTTCGGTCCTCAGGGCACACTAACAGGCCAGATTTTAAGTATTACCTTGGGGAGATGCAGACTAGAATACTGCAATCACTGAGCAGTAAATTATATCACCTGTGATGTATTTCAGTTTTCTTGCAAACCTGGCCTGAGCTGAAAAACACTGGCCTAGGGTATAAGAAAATTGCCAAGACCTTGAAACTGAGCTGCAGCACAGTTGCCAAGACCATACAGCGGTTTAACAGGACAGGTTCCACTCAGAACAGGCCTCGCCATAGCCGACTAAAGAAGTTGAGTGCACGTGCTTAGTGTCATATCCAGAGGTTGTCTTTGGGAAATAGACGTATGAGTGCTGCCAGCATTGCTGCAGAGGTTGAAGGGGTGGGGGGACAGCCTGACAGTGTTTAGACCATATGCCGCACACTGCATCAAATTGGTCTGCATGGCTGTGGTCCTAGAAGGAAGCCTCTTCTAAAGATGATGCACAAAAAAGCCCACAAACAGTTTGCTGAAGACAAGAAGACTAAGGACATGGATTACTGGAACCATGTCCTGTGGTCTGATGAGACCAAGATAAACTTATTTGGTTCAGATGGTGTCAAGCGTGTGTGGTGGCAACCAGGTGAGGAGTACAAAGTGTAACGCTCCAGCGTTTGTTCAGTGAGTTGGATTTGCAGCTGCAGAATCTCCACTCAGTAGTCATGTAGAGATGTGTTGAATCACCATATCCAACTCTCCAGACTCATCATTGTGGCCCAGCCTGCTTCAGCATGCAAATATACAGACACTCAATAAGATGTTCCTGGAGTGATAGGTTGTATACGATAGTATAGAGGTGATGTGCTGAAAGGACAGGCGTGAGTAGATAGTAATGATAAGCACTCAATAGTAATGTTCAGGAGAGTAGTAGATGGTGATAGATAGTATGCAGATAGGTTAGCAATCATGTACAAGTAACAGGTGGTAGGGGACAGCAGATGAAGTGTACAGGAGAGGCCAACCTAGTGCAAGGATATAGATGGTAGTAGACTCAAGAGCTAGCAATCTGTGTAACAGTGCAGATGATAGAATTAGTAATGCATAGATAGTAACAGTCTTTAGTATGCAGAAGTAGATAGTGTAAGTTTGATATGAAGGGATCCCCTGTGGGGTACTTATCACTAGTTGGATTAGTAAGCTGAAGGGTCCGGTAATGAGAGAATGATCAGGTAGCGAGATACGGGATCAATAGCGAGGTTCCGGTCTATCCAGGTATGGGAAATAGCTGGAGGCTCCGGCAGCGTAAGACAAGGCTGTATAACATGCGGTTTGAACGAACGATTTGTGAGAGAAAGCCGGCAATTGAAATAGCCGCTCAGAGCGGCGCTTAGTGATGACGTCATGCGGCTTAAAGGTATATGCGTTCCACCTAGCTGAAAAGGTGGGACGCAATTTGTAGAAGAAAATGGGCTATAAGGGTACCGAAGGTACCAGAATCTTACAGTACCCCCCCTTAAGGCCGGCTCCGGAAGGCCTATAGCACTGGTCTCTCCGGGTATTTGCAGTGGAACCTTCGTATAAGCCTGGAAGCGTGAACATCAGAAGTATCCAACCAGGTGTCGTCTTGGGGTCCATAGTTCTTCCATCTTATGAGATATTGGAGTTTTCCTCTGTGGATACGAGAATCCAAAATCTCCCTAATCTCAAATTCCTCTCCGCCTTCAACTTGTACTGGAGGTGGAGGCGAGATGGTAGGCCTTATTCCTTGGTTGGGAACATGTGGTTTCAGTAACGACACGTGAAAGATGGGATGTATTCTAAGATCTGCCGGTAAAGTGAGTTGCACTGCAGCTCTTCCAATGAGCTTCTTAATTGGGAAAGGTCCCAGAAATAAAGGTCCAAGCTTTTTACTGGGGATCTTTAACCTCAAATTTTTCGTAGATAGCCAAACGAGATCCCCAATAGCATATTGAGGAGAAGGTTTCCTAAGAAGGTCGTAGTACTTTTTTTGTTGGCTTTGAGCATGTGAGATGGTGGTGTTAAGTAAACCCAGAGAGTCTTTTATTTGGGTAAGATAATCAGAGGCTACTGGGTTACTTGATGGTAGGATGCGTGGTGGAAGAAGTGTGGGATGAAACCCATAGTTTAAGTAGAACGGACTTTGCTTAGTAGTACTGTGGGTTGCATTGTTATAAGCAAATTCTGCCAGAGGGAGGAGGTCCACCCAATCATCCTGTAGGTATGAGGTGTAGCAACGTAGATATTGTTCAATGCACTGGTTGACTCTTTCAGTTTGTCCGTTGGTCTGAGGGTGGTAAGGAGAAGTGAGTTTTCGCTCAATACGTAGTATGTGACATAGAGCTTGCCAAAACTTGGAGATGAACTGTGAACCTCGGTCAGACAAAAGAGTCTTTGGAATTCCATGTAGCTTGAACACATATTTTACTAATAATTCTGCTGTTTGCTTAGATGAAGGTAGTCTGCGAATAGAAATGAAATGTGCCATCTTTGTCAGATGGTCCACTGACACTAGAATGGTATTAAATCCTTTGGAAGGTGGTAATTCTACTATAAAGTCTAAGGACACAACTTCCCATGGAACTTTGGGTATTGGTAGACTGCAAAGTAGACCAGATGGTTTTGTAGTGTCAATTTTGGACCTTGCACAGATGTCACATGAGGAAACAAATTTTTGTACAGACGTCTTCATATCAGGCCACCAAAACTGCCTGGTGAGCAAATTAAATGTCTTAGTCATACCCATATGTCCTGCCATAGGTACATCATGTGATAATTCCAAGATCTTGGTACGCATACTAGGAGGTATGTAGAGTTTGTCGTTAAAGTAGAGGAAGCCTTCTGCATTCTCACTTAGTTGTGGTGGAGGTGAATCCAGTCCTATACTGTGCAGAATCTCTTCCTTCAGGGAACGGACAACACCAATAATACGATCATAGGGTATTATAGGAAGTGAAGGGATTTGGGCGCAGTTATCTTCGGTTAATCGTGATAGCGCATCCGCTTTTTTGTTTTTGTCTGCAGGCGTGTAGGTCACTAGGAAGTTGAATCTTAGGAAGAATAATGACCAACGTACCTGCCGGTGGGAAAGGGTCTTGTTAGTCTGAAGGTATTGGAGATTTTTATGATCTGTATATATGAGTATTGGCAATCGAGTACCTTCAAGTAGATGTCGCCAATTCTCTAGTGCCAGTTTTATGGCAAGCAACTCTTTTTCGCCCACTGGGTAATTCACCTCTGGGCTGCTTAGTGATTTAGAGAAGAAAGCAACTGGGTGAAGTGGTGAAGTATTTGTTGGTCGTTGGGAGAGAACTGCTCCTACTGCCATGTTTGACGCATCTACCTCCAGGATATATTGGAGGGATGGGTCTGGATGGCGTAATATGGGAGCAGAAGTGAAGCTTGATTTTAACAAGCGAAAAGCTCCATTTGCTTCTTCAGACCATTTGAATGGTTTCTTTACACTTGTAAGTTGTGTGAGAGGTCTCACAATAGCAGAGAAGTTCTTGATGAACTTCCTATAGAAGTTTGAGAATCCGAGGAATCGTTGTAATGCTTTGCGAGTTGTTGGTACAGGCCAATCCAGAATACACGATATCTTACTCATATCCATCTTGATTCCGTTCTTAGATATGATGTATCCTAGGAATAGTACTTCTTCCTTATGAAATAGGCATTTTTTCAATTTTACGTATAAATTGTGTGCGAGTAATCTGGACAACACAAGTCTTACATGTCTTATATGTTCAGACAAAGATTGAGAATAAATGAGTATATCATCCAGATATACTACAACACAAACATCAAGTAAGTCTCTGAAGATGTCATTTATGAATCGCTGAAAAGCTGCGGGAGCATTACACAACCCGAAAGGCATCACAAGATATTCGAATATTCCGTATCTGGTTCTGAATGCTGTCTTCCACTCATCCCCGTCACGGATTCGAATTAGGTTGTATGCCCCTTTTAGGTCCAATTTAGAAAAGTAGGTAGCTCCGCGCACTTGTTCAATGAGTTCGGGAATGAGAGGTAAAGGATAGCGATCCTTTATCGTAATGGTATTTAATTGCCTATAGTCAATAATAGGCCTAAGACTTGAATCCTTATTGCGGACAAAGAAGAGTCCTGCAGCTGTGGAGGAAGTAGAGGGTCTGATGAACCTTTTCGCTAAATTCTCATCCAAGTATTCCTTGAGATGAGAAAGTTCATCCTGAGAAAGAGGATAAACATGACCGAAAGGTAATTTGCTATTAGGGAGTAGATCAATAGAACAATCATAGTCCCTATGGGGAGGCAATACTTAAGCATTCTTCTCAAGGAAGACTTCTGACAGATCCTGGTAGCATGGTGGTGGTGTAATTTCATCTGACACCATGGACAGGATCTTTTTATATGATTGGAGGTTACACGTGGTCTCGCAATAGTGAGAAGGGAAGGTTAGAGTCCGTGTTTTCCAATCAATGGTTGGTTGATGTATGTGTAACCAGGGAAGTCCCAAAATAATGGGAAAATGTGGTGAAGGTAATACATCAAAAGTGGTGGTCTCCGCATGAGACTCGTTAGCAGTAACAAGGAGTGCTTGTGTCTGATTGGTGATTGGACCAGAAGATAACGGAATACCGTTAATGAAACTAACAGAGACAGGTTTAGATTTTGAAATAATAGGTATTTTATTTAAGGTAACAAAACAAGTATCGATGTAGTTCCCACAAGATCCTGTGTCGATCATAGCCTTGGTGGTGATCCTATTGTGGTCCCACTGTAATGTCAAATGAATAAAGAGATAGGGATTAGAAAAAGAAGTCGTTAATCCCCCCAGCAAGACATGTGAACACTCACCCTCTTTTTTGCGGACAAGGGGACAGACGCTTATCAAATGATCCGGGGCGGCGCAGTACATGCAGAGATTTTCGGATCTTCTCCTGGCTCGTTCAGTAGACGATAAAGATGGGCGTATCGTTCCTACCTCCATAGGAGTAGGGTCAATGGGCGAAACCCGAGAAGGACTGGACAATGGCATTCCCATCTTCTCAGCCTTTCTTTCTCGCAGTCGCCTGTCAATATTGATGCTGAGTTGTATTAAGGCATCCAAAGTGCCAGGTAAATCCGCTCGGGCGAGCTCGTCTTTAACGGCTTCTGTTAACCCGAGTCTGAACTGAGTTCGCAGAGATGCATCATTCCACCCTGAATCAAGGGTCCATCTTTTGAACTCTGCTACGAAGTCTTCAACAGGTCTCCTTCCTTGTTTTAAAGCCCTCAATTGGCTGTCAGCAGTACTCTGCCTATTGGGGTCTTCATATAAGCTAGCGAGTTCCGCTAGGAATAAAGGATAGGAGTTGAGAAGAGGGTCATCTTTCTCAAAGAGAGAGTCTGCCCAAGCCCGTGGATCACCCGACAAATATGAAATAGTGGTGCAGACTTTAATTTGGTCTGTAGTGTAAGTACGAGGTTTTAATTTAAAAAGCAATTGACATGCGTTTTTAAATTCACAAAATTTTTTCCGATCACCTGTAAACACTAGAGGAGGGTTTATTTTAGGCTCACGAGGTTGAGCAGCAGTGAGCTGTGAAACACGGGCTATCTGCTGTCTCAAAGTCTGATTTTCATTTTATACTTCAGTAAGAGCAAGGATTAATGCATCTACCTTTTGTTTTAATTGTATCACTTGAGTGACTAATTCTGCTGAATCCATTTTTTAGGTTCGTTCAATCTGTAACGCTCCGGCGTTTGTTCAGTGAGTTGGATTTGCAGCTGCAGAATCTCCACTCAGTAGTCGTGTAGAGATGTGTTGAATCACCATATCCAACTCTCCAGACTCATCATTGTGGCCCAGCCTGCTTCAGCATGCAAATATACAGACACTCAATAAGATGTTCCTGGAGTGATAGGTTGTATACGATAGTATAGAGGTGATGTGCTGAAAGGACAGGCGTGAGTAGATAGTAATGATAAGCACTCAATACTAATGTTCAGGAGAGTAGTAGATGGTGATAGATAGTATGCAGATAGGTTAGCAATCATGTACAAGTAACAGGTGGTAGGGGACAGCAGATGAAGTGTACAGGAGAGGCCAACCTAGTGCAAGGATATAGATGGTAGTAGACTCAAGAGCTAGCAATCTGTGTAACAGTGCAGATGATAGAATTAGTAATGCATAGATAGTAACAGTCTTTAGTATGCAGAAGTAGATAGTGTAAGTTTGATATGAAGGGATCCCCTGTGGGGTATTTATCACTAGTTGGATTAGTAAGCTGAAGGGTCCGGTAATGAGAGAATGATCAGGTAGCGAGATACGGGATCAATAGCGAGGTTCCGGTCTATCCAGGTATGGGAAATAGCTGGAGGCTCCGGCAGCAGGGCCGCCATCAGGGGGGTACAGCCCATACACTTGTAAGGGGCCCCGAGCCTTTCAACGGGCCCGGCTGCCTGACGAGAATGAGAGAAGGCGGGGCGGGTACAGAAGTGCTCGGTGGCTGCGCTGGCTTTCTGTGTGAGAGTCGGCAGCTACGGCTGCTCTGTCTGTGTCATTGAGCTCACATAGGGCTCTTTGCTGCCACCTCTGGCTACTTCCTGCATGTGCACTAGTAGTGTGTGCACTGTACACAGTACAGGTCCTATATTCTGGACTGCAGCTCCTCTGTGTCTCAGCCACATGACATGTGGAAAGAAGAGCTGGGACTAGAAAGACCACCTTACAAGTAAGGGCTATTGTACAAGTGAAGGGGGGTTGTGTACAGGTATGTGTGTGTGTACATGTGTACATGTGTACATGTCTGCGTTTGTGTACATGTCTGTGTATGTACATGTGTGTGTTTTAAATATATACACACACAGGTGTGAGCGGGGGCTGAGTGCGTACGGGTGTGAGCGGGGGCTGAGTGCGTACGAGTGTGAGAGGAGGCTGAGTGCGTACAGGTGTGAGCGGGGGCTGAGTGCGTACAGGTGTGAGTGGGGGCTGAGTGCGTACAGGTGTGAGAGGGGGCTGAGTGCGTACAGGTGTGAGCGGGGGCTGAGTGCGTACAGGTGTGAGCGGGGGCTGAGTGCGTACGGGTGTGAGTGGGGGCTGAGTGCGTACAGGTGTGAGCGGGGGCTGAGTGCGTACGGGTGTGAGTGGGGGCTGAGTGCGTACGGGTGTGAGCGGGGGCTGAGTGCGTACGGGTGTGAGCGGGGGCTGAGTGCGTACGGGTGTGAGCTGGGGCTGAGTGCGTACGGGTGTGAGTGGGGGCTGAGTGCGTACAGGTGTGAGAGGGGGCTGAGTGCGTACAGGTGTGAGCGGGGGCTGAATGCATACAGGTGTGAGTGGGGGCTGAGTGCGTACGGGTGTGAGCGGGGGCTAAGTGCGTACGGGTGTGAGTGGGGGCTGAGTGCGTAAGGGTGTTAGCGGGGGCTGAGTGCGTACAGGTGTGAGCGGGGGCTGAGTGCGTACGGGTGTGAGTGGGGGCTGAGTGCATACGGGTGTGAGTGGGGGCTGAGTGCGTACGGGTGTGAGCGGGGGCTGAGTGCGTACGGGTGTGAGTGGGGGCTAAGTGCGTACAGGTGTGAGCGGGGGCTGAGTGCGTACAGGTGTGAGCGGGGGCTGAGTGCGTACGGGTGCTAAATTGGGATGTCTTTTTGGGCAAAATATAATTCTTTACTGCTAAATCTTGAAAGCACTGATGACTTGGAACACACTTTTCATTTTCATATATTAACTTGTAAGATTGATAAAATAAAAGTGTGTGCAGTGAAGGACTCAGTGGGATAGCTAGTTGGTGGATTCGGTGGGATGGCCCGGGGGGGGGGGGGGGGGGCCAGGTCTAAATCTGTGTAAGGGGCCCCACGATTTCTGATGGCTGCCCTGTCCGGCAGTATAACATGCGCTTTGAACGAACGATTTGTGAGATTTGAAATAGCCGCACAGAGCGGCGCTTAGTGATGACGTCATGCGGCTTAAAGGTATATGCGTTCCACCTAGCTGAAAAGGTGGGACGCAATTTGTAGAAGAAAATGGGCTATAAGGGTACCGAAGGTACCAGAATCTTACACAAAGACAAGTGCTTCTTGCCTACAGTCAAGCATGGTGGTGGGAGTGTCATGGTCTGGGGCTGCACGAGTGCTGCTGGCACAGGGGAGCTACAGTTCATTGAGGGAACCATGAAAGCCAACATGTACTGTGACATACTAAAGCAGAGCATGATCCCCTCCCTTCGGAGACTGGGCCACAGGGCAGTATTCCAACACGATAACGACCCCAAACACACCTCCAAGACCGACCACTGCCTTGCCAAAGAAGCTGAGGATAAAGGTGATGGACTGGCCAAGCATGTCTCCAGACCTAAACCCTATTGAGCATTTGTGGGGCATCCTCAAACGGAAGGTGGAGGAGCGCAAGGTCTCTAACATCCACCAGCTCCGTGATGTCGTCGTGGAGGAGTCGAAGAGGACTCCAGTTGCAACCTGTGAGGCTCTGGTGAACTCCATGCCCAAGAGGGTTAAAGGTAGTGCTGGAAAAAAATTGGGGGCCACACAAAATATTTACACTTTGGGCCCAATTTGGACATTTTCACTTAGGGGTGTACTCGCTTTTGTTGCAAGCGGTTTAGACATTAATGGCTGTGTGTTGAGTTATTTTGAGGGGACAGCAAATGTACACTGTTATACAAGCTGTACACTCACTACTTTACATTGTAGCAAAGTGTCATTTCTTCAGTGTTGTCACATGAAAGGATAGAATAAAATATTTACAAAAATGTGAATAGATCTTGCTCTATAGTTCTATGAAAGGGTCTTTGCCCACAGGCCGCCATGTTATAATAAAATTCCAGTAAGTAGCTGCTGTTTACCCGAGTTTACCAATAGGACGGGGAATCAGAAATGCTTTAGGTGTACCAACATGGCGGTGTTCTATAATTTTCCTCGACCTCCGAAGATCTGCGCATGGGCAGTGTTGATGTCACGCCAGCTGATTGTGACTTGGCTGCAATGGTTGGAGATTTTGATGAGTTGGCTATTTCCACAGAACATCGGCTCTCCTCACCCGCACACACAATGTGCTTTTCAGGGGCCCCATGTAGCATTTACTTCCTGTCTATCTGCCTTTAGATCAGGCACCCTGACAGGAGAGAGTGCTTCATTGAAAAAGCCCCTCCTCCCCTCCTGAGGACTTCTAGTATGTATGACATCATATTGATCTAGGTCAGAAACCAGGAAGTAACTAAAGAATTGTAAAAAAAAAAAAAAATGTATAAAACAAGTATAATCTACCTTCCTATCTATTTACTAACGCTGGGAGTATAAGGTTTACACATAGTCACTGTTGACTGCTTTAAGGACACAGTCCACTCACCAAATCTGCAGCTCACTAACTTTTAATAAAAGGGGACGTCCTTTACACCAAGTTTTCCCACGCAGGGGTTCCAACATCACTTCAATACACAAAAGCAAAGCGGTATTAACCACTTCAGCTCTGGAAGGTTTTACCCCCTTCATGACCAGGGAATTTTTTGCCATTTAGTACTGCGCTGTTTTAACTGGTAATTGCACAGTCAGGCAACACTGCACCCAAATGAAAAATTCAGAGTTGATTTCAGGGAGAAGAAACCGCCAGATCACGGTCTGTTTCAGGACTCTGTTTTGTGATTGGCCACAGTCGATCAGCTGGTATACGGCCCACATAATTGGCTATACCTGATAATGGTTATGTTGTGGCCAATCACAGCACAGCTCAGCTGGATATGTGTGCACGCACCCATAAGCAGGACCGCGACGTTCAGGTGGTGGGTGGTGCCTGCCTGTGTCCCCGCCCACAGTAATTTTACTGCAGGTGGTCTGCAAGACGTCAAAAAGGAGCTTCAGTCTCCCCCCAAAGTCAGCAGCTACAAATTCTGTATACAAATCCTGTAGTTGCCATATTTTAATACAAGGACACTCACTGGGGGCCGGTTCTTCATTGGTCTTCGGGTCCCTGACACCTGCGGCTTTACGGCTTCACAGCCATCTCCCAATTGCGCATACGTGAGCTGTGCTGTGCTTTGTGAACGGTCCCCGCAGTCTTCTGGGACCTGTGATGTGTCCCAGAAGGCTGCAGACAAAGGGGGAGTGAACTTCCACTCAGACTGCCTAGGCAATCCAGGCGGAAATAGGAGCCGGTACCTGTCAAAACCAGGAACCTGCTCCCCCCTTAAAAAAATGTAAGTTCTCAAAAGTAAGGGGGGGGGGTGGAGAGAAGCGGAAAAGCAGTACCTCCTCTTTTAGGAAAAGTTCCACTTGAAGCCTCCTCTCTTCTTCTTGCAGCCTCGCTGCTCTGGCCTCCAACCTTCTCTCCGTTTTACTAAAAGAATATACTTTTGAAGCTTCAGAGCCTCTTAGATATTTTGAGATTTTTTACTTCCATTGGTGACCCCCAAAGGGAATAATAATCCTCATTTCCTGTCCCTTTGACACCCGTATAACAAAGAAGGAAAGGAGTTGTCAGAGGAAGACATAGATATCAATGGAAACAATGTCAGAAGCTGTGACGGTTCCCCCAATTTACCAATCAGGGAGGCGGCCCCTCATGTGTGTTGGGAACGGGTCTAAATATAGAGCTGGGGGGGCATATTCAGCATTTCCCTCTTTGGTGTCAGAGAATCTGGTCCTTGTATTGGTATGAAGCCTGAGGATGACTATGACCAGGATGAAGGGTAATATTAAGACTCCTCCTTGGTGCGCTCACTAATCAGCTTGTAAAAGTGGGCGGTTCTAGAGCACAGTCGCCGATTCACAGCTTTGGCCCCTTCAACATACTAAAGGGGCCACAATGTACAGCAATGCATGGTAGTGGGTTTTGTTGGATTACATAAAAGGGTCACATTGGATTTTCAGCACATTCATTTTATTGGACCTCCTCAATCCAACACACATTAACCTGCAACGTAACGCACCACAAATAAATGAATGGGCCCCAAGGGGCCCTTCACACCTGTGTTTTCTGTTATTGCACCTTATGTCCCACCACAACCCACCCGCACTGGGTTTACTTAACACAGCGCACAGTACTGTGTTACCGTGTGTGTTTGTGTGCTGAAATGGAGGTGGGTTGGTTTAGTGCATTGGGGGGCCATTCAAAAATATGGGGTACATGTGTGATGGAAGATGTGCGCATTACCACAGTGCAGAGGTGTGATGTCAGCAATAAATTCATCCACTTCCTATTATAAATGTTTAAATTCTTCCAAATCCTTCCATGACCCAACAGAAAGAAAACGTTTATTCTCTTACAATAAAAGTACGGGAATGGAGGAATCCGCTGAGTTACTATAATTTACATCTTCACAATGAGAAAATGTCTATAGAATAAATCATTCGGTGTGATAGTGGCCCCTAGGAGTGACTAGTCCCAGAGTATATAATATAACCCCCTCCCTTATATCAGGATTCCCCCCTTATATCAGAGGCCCCACAGTCCCTCTCCCCTATAGTTCCCCTCCCTTAGATTAGGGTTCCCACAGTCCCCCCTTAAATCAGGCCCCCCCTTTATATCAGAGTCTCGACAGTTCCCCCCCTTTATCTGGGTCTCCATTATGTCAGGCGCCCACAGTCCCCTCCCCTTATATCAGGATCCCCACAGTGCCCCTCCCCTTATATCAGGATCCCCACAGTGTCCCACCCCTTATATCAGGGTACCCACAGCCCCCCCCTTAAAATTAGGGTCCCCACAGTCCCCCCACACATACATCAGGGTCGGAGGCTGGGTATACCTTAAGGTCCTAGCAACCAACTATTAACAATGACTATATTATATTACCTATAGACCTGTTAGTGTAACTTCTATAGTTGGGAAGATACTGGAGAGTTTAATAAAACACCACATGAACTCTTGCTGGAAAAAAATATTTTAAGCAAGAGACAGCATGGATTCATGAAAGACAGAAGTTGTCAAACAAACCCTATTTCTTTTTACGAGGTGGTAAGTAAAACCTTGGACATAGGGGTGGCTGTGGACGTGGTATACTTGGACCGAGAGGTGGTTGTGGCATGGTATAATTGGACAGAGGGATGGCTGTGGACGTGGTATACTTGGATAGAGGGGTGGCTGTGGACGTGGTATACTTGGATAGAGGGGTGGCTGTGGACGTGGTGTACTTGGATAGAGGGGTGGCTGTGGACGTGGTGTACTTGGATAGAGGGGTGGCTGTGGACGTGGTGTACTTGGATAGAGGGGTGGCTGTGGACGTGGTGTACTTGGATAGAGGGGTGGCTGTGGACGTGGTGTACTTGGATAGAGGGGTGGCTGTGGATGTGGTGTACTTGGATAGAGGGGTGGCTGTGGGCGTGGTGTACTTGGATAGAGGGGTGGCTGTGGACGTGGTGTACTTGGACAGAAGGGTGGCTGTGGACGTGGTATATTTGGACAGAGGGGTCGCTGTGGACGTGTTGTACTTGGATAGAGGGGTGGCTGTGGACGTGGTATACTTGGATAGAGGGGTGGCTGTGGACGTGGTGTACTTGGATAGAGGGGTGGCTGTGGACGTGGTATACTTGGATAGAGGGGTGGCTGTGGACGTGGTATACTTGGACAGGGGGGTGGCTGTGGATGTGGTATACTTGGACAGAAGGGTGGCTGTGGACATGGTATACTTGGACAGAAGGGTGGCTGTGGACGTGGTATACTTGGATAGAGGGGTGGCTGTGGACGTGGTATACTTGGATAGAGGGGTGGCTATGGACATGGTATACTTGGATAGAGGGGTGGCTGTGGACGTGGTGTACTTGGACAGAAGGGTGGCTGTGGACGTGGTATACTTGGACAGAGCGGTGGCTGTGGATGTGGTATACTTGGATAGAGGGGTGGCTGTGGACGTGGTGTACTTGGATTTTGCAAAAGTGTTTTGACACAGTTTCCTACACACGGCTAATGTGTAAGGTAAAGTCTACAGGCTTGGAAAGATCAGTTTGAATTCTATCTTTTAGCCAATTTTCTATCCAATTACAGAGAGTAGTGGTTAACGATTCTTACTCTGAATGATCTAAGGTTATCAGTGGTGTACCCCAAGGTCCAGTGGTGGGACACTTCCTTTTTAATATCTTTATAAATGATGGGGGTCTGGGATTTCCATCTTTGCAGATGACACCAAACTATGCAGTGGAAAAACTTCCATTCAGGCATTGAAGGCATTGAGCTCTATACCTTGATTTGGGTCCATCACGAGTGCACCTCCCCATGTATGTTGCATTTAGTTTCTGAACGTACTTCACTATGAGATTTGCTTTATTCTTCCATTTTTATGTTTCCCCACGGATCCATTATTGAGGAACTATATGAATTTTGATATATCCCACATGCCAGGTTTTACAGGTACTAACTTGGATTTCTAGGACTATTTTTATAGACTTTACCTTATGATTCACTTTTATATGAGCGCTGCAATCCCTTTATATATGAATTCAAAGGTAACGAAAACCCCAGATCAGTTTGCATATCGCAGTACGAACTGTTAATTCGAACATTAATCGGATGGCATAGGGGTGAATACCCATCCGATCCGATTCTGGTGCGGACCAAAGTGGCAGAGTGAAGCAACGGCCTTGCCGCATCCTCAAGTCAGTTGTCCTCAATACTGTGAATAGTTACTAGTTGGAGTATTGTATACCCAGTGTTGCAGCGCTGCTAATCCAAGTGTTATATATGATGCTAGAAATCAATAAATAAATTTGTGCAAAATGTGCAAATTATATCAATGTGCAAATCTCGCTAAAAATCCGACAGTGAATATACTCCAAATAAATATCAGATGTGCAAATCTCTTAAAATCAAACCATACGTATGCTGTAAATACATAAGTAACAAATCATATAGTCCATATATTCACTCAATCAAGTGTCCACCAGGTGCAGATAAAGTGCTTCTGTGCTTCACTTTGTGTATAAGCTGGGGTGACCCCCTCGTGGTTAGTGATGTCGCGAACCTAAAATTCGCGGTTCGCGAACGGCGAACGCGAACATCGGCAAATGTTCGCGAACCGGGCGAACCGCCATAGACTTCAATAGGCAGGCGAATTTTAAAACACACAGGGACTCTTTCTGGCCACAATAGTGATGGAAAAGTTGTTTCAAGGGGACTAACACCTGGACTGTGGCATGCCGGAGAGGGATCACGCAAAAAAAAGTTCTTAAAAATTATAATTTTTTGATAGAGAGCCAATTATTGGAAAAATTAAAAAAAAAAAAAATAAAAAATTTCTTTGGATTTAGCATCTGGGGGGTCTAAAAAGTGTACCTGTGAAGTTTCAGCTCTGTAGCATGTCCAGAACCCCTAAAAAACAGCATTTTTCTTATATTTTCAGGAATATGGCTTCTCTGCGGCTGGCTTTTACTCTTGCAGGCATTTAGCGGGCATTTTTTTAGGCAGGCATGTCATTTTTTGTATTTAGTGTCTGGGGGGTCTAAAAAGTGTACCTGTCAATTTTCAGCTCTGTAGCATGTCCAGAACACCTAAAAAACAGCATTTTTCTTATATTTTCAGGAATATGGCTTCTCTGCGGCTGGCTTTTTCTCTTGCAGGCATTTAGCGGGCATTTTTTTAGGCAGGCATGTCATTTTTTGTATTTAGTGTCTGGGGGGTCACAAAAGTGTACCTGTCAAATTTCAGCTCTGTAGCATGTCCAGAACCCCTAAAAAACAGCATTTTTCTTATATTTTCAGGAATACGGCTTCTCTGCGGCTGGCTTTTTCTCTTGCAGGCATTTAGCTGGCATTTTTTTAGGCAGGCATGTCATTTTTTGTATTTAGTGTCTGGGGGGTCACAAAAGTGTACCTGTCAAGTTTCAGCTCTGTAGCATGTCCAGAACCCCTAAAAAACAGCATTTTTCTTATATTTTCAGGAATACGGCTTCTCTGCGGCTGTCTTTTTCTCTTGCAGGCATTTATCGGGCATTTTTTTAGGCAGGCATGTCATTTTTTGTATTTAGTGTCTGGGGGGTCACAAAAGTGTACCTGTCAAGTTTCAGCTCTGTAGCATGTCCAGAACCCCTAAAAAACAGCATTTTTCTTATATTTTCAGGAATACGGCTTCTCTGCGGCTGGCTTTTTCTCTTGCAGGCATTTATCGGGCATTTTTTTAGGCAGGCATGTCATTTTTTGTATTTAGTGTCTGGGGGGTCACAAAAGTGTACCTGTCAAGTTTCAGCTCTGTAGCATGTCCAGAACCCCTAAAAAACAGCATTTTTCTTATATTTTCAGGAATACGGCTTCTCTGCGGCTGTCTTTTTCTCTTGCAGGCATTTAGCGGGCATTTTTTATTAGGCAGGGATGTCATTTTTTGTATTTAGTGTCTGGGGGGTCACAAAAGTGTACCTGTCAAGTTTCAGCTCTGTAGCATGTCCAGAACCCCTAAAAAACAGCATTTTTCTTATATTTTCAGGAATACGGCTTCTCTGCGGCTGTCTTTTTCTCTTGCAGGCATTTATCGGGCATTTTTTTAGGCAGGCATGTCATTTTTTGTATTTAGTGTCTGGGGGGTCACAAAAGTGTACCTGTCAAGTTTCAGCTCTGTAGCATGTCCAGAACCCCTAAAAAACAGCATTTTTCTTATATTTTCAGGAATACGGCTTCTCTGCGGCTGTCTTTTTCTCTTGCAGGCATTTATCGGGCATTTTTTTAGGCAGGCATGTCATTTTTTGTATTTAGTGTCTGGGGGGTCACAAAAGTGTACCTGTCAAGTTTCAGCTCTGTAGCATGTCCAGAACCCCTAAAAAACAGCATTTTTCTTATATTTTCAGGAATACGGCTTCTCTGCGGCTGGCTTTTTCTCTTGCAGGCATTTAGCTGGCATTTTTTTAGGCAGGCATGTCATTTTTTGTATTTAGTGTCTGGGGGGTCACAAAAGTGTACCTGTCAAGTTTCAGCTCTGTAGCATGTCCAGAACCCCTAAAAAACAGCATTTTTCTTATATTTTCAGGAATACGGCTTCTCTGCGGCTGTCTTTTTCTCTTGCAGGCATTTATCGGGCATTTTTTTAGGCAGGCATGTCATTTTTTGTATTTAGTGTCTGGGGGGGTCACAAAAGTGTACCTGTCAAGTTTCAGCTCTGTAGCATGTCCAGAACCCCTAAAAAACAGCATTTTTCTTATATTTTCAGGAATACGGCTTCTCTGCGGCTGGCTTTTTCTCTTGCAGGCATTTATCGGGCATTTTTTTAGGCAGGCATGTCATTTTTTGTATTTAGTGTCTGGGGGGTCACAAAAGTGTACCTGTCAAGTTTCAGCTCTGTAGCATGTCCAGAACCCCTAAAAAACAGCATTTTTCTTATATTTTCAGGAATACGGCTTCTCTGCGGCTGTCTTTTTCTCTTGCAGGCATTTAGCGGGCATTTTTTTAGGCAGGCATGTCATTTTTTGTATTTAGTGTCTGGGGGGTCACAAAAGTGTACCTGTCAAGTTTCAGCTCTGTAGCATGTCCAGAACCCCTAAAAAACAGCATTTTTCTTATATTTTCAGGAATACGGCTTCTCTGCGGCTGTCTTTTTCTCTTGCAGGCATTTATCGGGCATTTTTTTAGGCAGGCATGTCATTTTTTGTATTTAGTGTCTGGGGGGTCACAAAAGTGTACCTGTCAAGTTTCAGCTCTGTAGCATGTCCAGAACCCCTAAAAAACAGCATTTTTCTTATATTTTCAGGAATACGGCTTCTCTGCGGCTGTCTTTTTCTCTTGCAGGCATTTATCGGGCATTTTTTTAGGCAGGCATGTCATTTTTTGTATTTAGTGTCTGGGGGGTCACAAAAGTGTACCTGTCAAGTTTCAGCTCTGTAGCATGTCCAGAACCCCTAAAAAACAGCATTTTTCTTATATTTTCAGGAATACGGCTTCTCTGCGGCTGTCTTTTTCTCTTGCAGGCATTTATCGGGCATTTTTTTAGGCAGGCATGTCATTTTTTGTATTTAGTGTCTGGGGGGTCACAAAAGTGTACCTGTCAAGTTTCAGCTCTGTAGCATGTCCAGAACCCCTAATAAACAGCATTTTTCTTATATTTTCAGGAATACGGCTTCTCTGCGGCTGTCTTTTTCTCTTGCAGGCATTTATCGGGCATTTTTTTAGGCAGGCATGTCATTTTTTGTATTTAGTGTCTGGGGGGTCACAAAAGTGTACCTGTCAAGTTTCAGCTCTGTAGCATGTCGAGAACCCCTAAAAAACAGCATTTTTCTTATATTTTCAGGAATACGGCTTCTCTGCGGCTGTCTTTTTCTCTTGCAGGCATTTATCGGGCATTTTTTTAGGCAGGCATGTCATTTTTTGTATTTAGTGTCTGGGGGGTCACAAAAGTGTACCTGTCAAGTTTCAGCTCTGTAGCATGTCCAGAACCCCTAAAAAACAGCATTTTTCTTATATTTTTAGGAATACGGCTTCTCTGCGGCTGTCTTTTTCTCTTGCAGGCATTTATCGGGCATTTTTTTAGGCAGGCATGTCATTTTTTGTATTTAGTGTCTGGGGGGTCACAAAAGTGTACCTGTCAAGTTTCAGCTCTGTAGCATGTCGAGAACCCCTAAAAAACAGCATTTTTCTTATATTTTCAGGAATACGGCTTCTCTGCGGCTGTCTTTTTCTCTTGCAGGCATTTATCGGGCATTTTTTTAGGCAGGCATGTCATTTTTTGTATTTAGTGTCTGGGGGGTCACAAAAGTGTACCTGTCAAGTTTCAGCTCTGTAGCATGTCCAGAACCCCTAAAAAACAGCATTTTTCTTATATTTTCAGGAATACGGCTTCTCTGCGGCTGTCTTTTTCTCTTGCAGGCATTTATCGGGCATTTTTTTAGGCAGGCATGTAATTTTTTGTATTTAGTGTCTGGGGGGTCTAAAAAGTGTACCTGTCAAGTTTCAGCTCTGTAGTATGTCCACAACCCAAAAAAAACAGCATTTTTCTTATGATTTTTAGTAGAAAACTAATGCAGTGTCTTTCCAGCTGTCTTTTTTTCTTTCTGGCAAGCTGAAATATGATATGCCAAGGCAAACATGCCTATCAGTTGAGCTATGACACAGACAACACTGCACACATGGGGAAATATGTAAAACAAAAAACAGGAAAAGGAAATTAGGTGACGGTCACAAAACATGATATTGTGATTGGCCAAATAAAAAGTCACCTCGCGATGAGGTCGCGCCAAAGTCGCGCTAAGTCGCGCCAAAGTCGCACTGGAAGCGACGCTACTTTAGTGGTAGCGGCAGTGTAAACCAGCACTAAAACATCCAGTGTGTGAATACGATCAGGTATGATGTTTTATCGGTCAAGTAGTGTAAGGGTTACGCCCGTCGCCCGCTTCACAGTGACAGACCAAACTCTGACAGACCAAACTCCCCGTTTAACAGTCAGTCAGTCCATTTGCACAACTGCAAACTCCCAATTTGCACAAGGTTGGATACCAAGCTAGCCATGTCCCGTTCCTTGTCCTCACTGACATCATTGAAGGTCTCTTCCTCCACCCAGCCACATACAACACCAAGGGTCCCCGAAAGGTGAGAACAAGCCCCCTGGGACGCCTGCTGTGGCTGGTATTCCACCTCCTCAAAGCCACCTTCCTCCTCTGACTTCTCTTCTTCAGACTCCTCTCTCTCTGCGTTGCCACAGGTCCAGCAATTGACAACGACAAGGCTGCTTCTGGTGGTGATGAGGACCACAACTCTTCCTCTTCATGCTCATCTACAGCCTGATCCAGTACTCTTCGCAGGGCACGCTCCAGAAAAAACGCATATGGGATGAGGTCGATGATGTTGCCTTGGGTTCGACTGACCACCAGGGTTGTCATCTCCGCAAAAGGACGCATGAGCCTACAGCCATTGTTCATGAGCATTCAGTAACGCGGCCAAAAAATACCCAGCTCCGCAGAAAGAATGAAAGAAAATGAATGTTTTTTTTAATGAAAAATTATCCTGCGGATCGCTTTTGGTCTGTACACAATGAAGCAACGACCTTATCATCTGGGGTGTGCCAACACAATCCTAGAGGTGATCGCTTCATTGTGATACGCAAGCCCCTTCACCACGACAAGGTAACGATCACGAAGGGGAATTGACACATGTATGTGCCTTTTTTTTTGTTTTTTTGCAGCCACAGTGTAGCACCAGAGGCCAGAAAAATTAGGCATGTACACATGCATGAAAAAGTAGGTATTGTTGCAGCCGCTGCTGTAGCAGCGGCCTGAAAAATTGAGGTTTTAAGGCAGAAAGTGCACTAAAACATTGCTGCTTGAACCGTAGTTGGTGGCGGAGACGTCACGTAAGTCATCCGGCATGCAGAGAATGATTATATACAGCAGCGTGTGGACCATTTTTAGGCCAAGGCATCTCAGTCATCACCAGGCCTTTTTTAGTCAAATGCATCCCCCACTGTCAGTCCCTTCGGGATCCATGCCTCATTCATCTTAATAAACGTGAGGTAATCAAGACTTTTTTGACCTAGGCGACTTCTCTTCTCAGTGACAATACCTCCTGCTGCGCTGAAGGTCCTTTCTGACAGCACACTTGAAGCGGGGCAGGCCAGAAGTTCAATGGCAAACTGGGATAGCTCAGGCCACAGGTCAAGCCTGCACACCCAGTAGTCAAGGGGTTCATCGCTCCTCAGAGTGTCGATATCTGCAGTTAAGGCAAGGTAGTCTGCTACCTGTCGGTCGAGTCGTTCTCTGAGGGTGGACCCCGAAGGGCTGTGGCGATGCATAGGACTAAAAAAGCTCCGCATGTCCTCCATCAACAAGACGTCTGTAAAGCGTCCTGTCCTTGCCGGCGTGGTTGTGGTGGTAGGAGGAGGATTACTTTCACCTCTTCCCCTGTTGGATTCCCGTTGTGCTGTGACATCACCCTTATACGCTGTGTAGAGCATAGTTTTTAACTTATTTTGTAGCTGCTGCATCCTTTGCGACTGCCGGTAATTGGGTAACATGTCACAGACTTTCTGCTTATACCGGGGGTCTAGTAGCGTGGCCACCCAGTACAGGTCGTTCTCCTTCAGCCTTTTTATACGAGGGTCTCTCAACAGGCATGACAGCATGAAAGACCCCATTTGCACAAGGTTGGATGCCGAGCTACTCATGTCCAATTCCTCGTCCTCACTGATGTCATTGAAGGTGTGTTCTTCCCCCCAGCCACGTACAACACCACGGGTACCAGATAGGTGACAACGAGCACCCTGGGATGCCTGCTGTGGTTGGTGTTCCTCCTCCTCAAAGCCACATTCCTCCTCTGACTCCTCTTCCTCACACTCCTCTTCCAGTGTTGCCGCAGGTCCAGCAATCGATGGTAAGGCTGTTTCTGGTGGTGGTGATGGTGACCACAACTCTTCCTCTTCCTCTTCACGCTCATCTACGGCCTGATCCAGCACTCTTCGCAGGGCACGCTCCAGGAAAAAAACATATGGGATGATGTCGCTGATGGTGCCTTCAGTGCGACTCACTAGGTTTGTCACCTCCTCAAAAGGACGCATGAGCCTACAGGCATTGCGCATGAGCGTCCAGTAGCGTGGCAAAAAAATACCCAGCTCCGCAGAGGCTGTCCTAGCACCCCGGTCATACAAATACTCGTTGACCGCTTTTTCTTGTTGGAGCAGGCGGTCGAACATTAGCAGTGTTGAATTCCAACGTGTCGGGCTGTCGCAAATCAAGCGCCTCACTGGCATGTTGTTTCGCCGCTGAATATCTGCAAAGTGCGCCATGGCCGTGTAGGAATGCCTGAAATGGCCACACACCTTCCTGGCCTGCTTGAGGACGTCCTGTAAGCCTGGGTACTTCTGCACAAAACGTTGCACAATCAGATTCAACACATGTGCCATGCACGGCACATGTGTCAACTTGCCCAAATTCAATGCCGCCAACAAATTGCTCCCGTTGTCACACACCACTTTGCCGATCTCCAGTTGGTGCGGGGTCAGCCACTGATCCACCTGTGCATTCAGGGCGGACAGTAGTGCTGGTCCGGTGTGACTCTCTGCTTTCAGGCAAGTCAACCCCAAGACAGCGTGACACTGTCGTATCCGGCATGTGGAATAGCCCCTGGGGAGCTGGGGGGGTGCAGTTGGTGTGGAGCAAGACGCAACAGCAGAAGAGGACTCAGCCGAGGAGGTTAGCAAAGAGGATGGAGTAGGAGGAGTAGAGGAGGTGGCAGCAGGCCTGCCTGCAAGTCGTGGCGGTGTCACCAACTCCTCTGCAGCAGAGCCACGCATTCCATGCTTGGCAGCCGCCAGCAGGTTTACCCAATGCGCAGTGTACGTTATATACCTGCCCTGACCGTGCTTTGCAGACCAGCTATCAGTGGTCAGATGGACCCTTGCCCCAACACTGTGTGCCAGACGTGACATGATTTCCTTTTCCACAATAGAGTACAGGTTGGGGATTGCCTTTTGTGAAAAATAATTTCGGCCGGGTACCTTCCACTGCGGTGTCCCAATAGCGACAAATTTTTTGAAGGCCTCAGACTCCACCAGCTTGTATGGTAAAAGCTGGCGGGCTAAGAGTTCCGACAAGCCAGCTGTCAGACGCCGGGCAAGGGGGTGACTCTGCGAGATTGGCTTTTTGCGCTCAAACATTTCCTTCACAGACACCTGACTGTGGGCAGGTGACGAGCAGGAACTGCTGAAGGTGAGAGGCGGAGGGGCGGGTTGTTGATAGGGGGCATGGAGGACAGCAGTGGTTGACGTGGCTGAAGATGCTGGACCAGGAGGAGGATGGTGGCTTTCAGTTTGTGTGCTGCTTTTACTCATGTGTTGATCCCATAGGCGTTTGTGATGTGAGATCATGTGCCTTCGCAAAGCAGTTGTACCTAGGTGGGTGTTGGACTTCCCACGACTCAGTTTCTTTTGGCACAGGTTACAAATGGCATCGCTGATATCAGAGGCAGACACACAAAAAAAATGCCACACTGCTGAGCTTTGCAAGGACGGCATTCTGGTGGTGGCAACAGCTTGCGTTGATTGGCGTGCTGTCTGGCTGACCCCGGGTGCCGAATCTACATGCTGTCTGACTGCGCCACTAGCTCCTTGCGATGACCTCCTCCCCCTGCTTCCAACTCGTCTCCTCCTCCTCTCTGTCTCCCCATCTGAACTTTCCCCCTCTTCTTCTGCTCTTCGAGCAGGCACCCAGGTGACATCCACAGACACATCGTCATCATCAGCCGCTTCACTTGACAACTCAGCAAAGGCAGCAGCAGCAGGTACAACATCATCATCATCACAATGTACGTCCATGTGTATAATGCTGCCTGACTGAGACATATCCCCGTTATCTACATCCTCTGGCACTAATAGTTGCGCATCACTTATTTCTTCAAACTGATGTGAAAATAACTCCTCTGACGGATCAAGTGAAGCGGCTGTGGTGCTAGTGTTGGTGGTGGTGCCGGCGGGCTGGCGAGTGGTAAATTGAGAGGTGCCCGAAGCTGAGCTGGAGGAGGATGGTGCATTAAGGTTCCGAGCGGAAGCTGTAGACGATTGGGTGTCCTGTGTAAGCCAGTCAACTATGGCCTCAGAATTTTTTGAGTTCAGGGGCTGTGGTGGCCTCTGAACACTGGGCATTATTCTAGAGCCTAAGGAAATCACAGCACCACGACCACGACGGCCCTTGCGGGGTGGCCTGCCTCTGCCTGTCATTTTTTTTTTAATGTGTTGTTACTGTTGTACTATGAGTGCAAGCTGCTGTGCCACCTTATATATCAGTGGTGGGTGGGCAGTGGCACAGTACACTCTCTGTGGACCTGACAGCAGTCACTGGCACCCAGGCAACTGCAATTTAAAAAAATATATATATTTTTTTTACTTTGCAAGCTGCTGTGCCACCTTATATATCAGTGGTGGGTGGGCAGTGGCACAGTACACTCTCTGTGGACCTGACAGCAGTCACTGGCACCCAGGCAACTGCAATTTAAAAAAAAATATATATTTTTTTTACTTTGCAAGCTGCTGTGCCACCTTATATATCAGTGGTGGGTGGGCACACAGTGGCACTGCAGTGGGCACAGTACACTCTGTGGACCTGACAGTCACTGGCAGCCCAGGCAACTGCAATAATAAAAAATATTTTTTTTTTCAATTTATTGCAACAAGATGCTGTGCCAACGTATATATATCAGTGGTGGGCAGTGCACTGCAGTGGGTACAGTGCACTCTGTGGACCTGACACAGCACTCACTGCAATTATGACAGAGAAAAAAAAAATATTTTTTAAAATGCCAGGTACTGTGCCTGTGCCACCCGAAATGAGTGTGGTGTGCACACAGTACAGTCTGTGGTAGGTCTGTGGCCTCTCACACACAGCGGGCAGGCAACTGCAGTGTACAATAGATATATATATATATATATATATAAAGAAAAAAATCTATTACCTTACCAGCCCTTGAAAGGGCTTTTGGGGACACTATATATATATATATATGTATATATATATAAATAAAAAAATCCTCAATTACCAGCCCTTAAAAGGGCTTTTGGGGACACTAGATAGATATAGATATATATATATATGAAGAAACAACTCAATTACCAGCCCTTAAAAGGGCTTTTGGGGACGCTAGGTATATATATATATATATATATATAAAAAAAAAAAAAACACAAATACCAGCCCTTAGAAGGGCTTTTTGGGGTGCTGATATTACAGCAGTAGTGGACCAAGAACAAAGACCAGGAACACTGACTAACTGTCCCTAGCTTAACAGCAGTAGCAGCAGCAGCAGCAGCAGCTCTCCCTATTCTCACTACACACACTGCTTCAGAATGATCTAAGATGGATGCTGCCCTTGCTTATTTATAGGAGGTGGGAGGGTGTGGGAGGGAGGTACGCTGATTGGCTGGAAATGTGTCTGCTGACTGTAAAGTTCAGGGTCAAAGTTTGCCTCAATGATGTCTTATGGGGGGCGGACCGAACATCGCATATGTTCGCCGGCAGCAGCGAACGCGAACATGCTAAGTTCGCCGGGAACTGTTCGCCGGCGAACAGTTCTATACATCTCTACTCGTGGTTGCCTACTTACCACAATGCATTTACTATCAAGCATTCAGTGTGATTCCTGCGGTGTCGTCACAGCCTTTTCTGTTAATCCTGGAATCCACAGTTATGTAGGAGAGATCCTTATAGATGGTCCTTCATTTGCATCCCGAGTGCCCTCATGAGAAAGAAATGCCATCCATAGTGAAGTAAATACATAAACAATTTATTGCAACCAAAGAATATTACAGTACTTACAAACATAATAAAACATAAAGCAATGGATCGCAGCTCGGTGGTGCACTGCTCCCGCAGCGTACGCTTCACCGGCCGGAAGTGACGATAGGTCCGCTCAGCCAATCGCTAAATTAAACTAATTGGAGTATCCCACTCATACCTCCCAGTTCCAAATTAAACCACAAAACAACATCCCCTGGATTGATCATTTACCGAGCCAAGTACTTAAAGTGATACGTTTCTGCAAGCAGTTGCTACGGCTAACCCAGGGGAATCCAGAAAGTGATATATTCAGCAGTCCTCTAGGGGGCAGTGCTACACATAGAAATAGACAGGAAGCAGCGCCATCAAAGTGTAGCAGTGAAGTAATAATTACACAGGTATAAAATGTACACTCCCACGAGTAGATAAAAAGCGGCATAAAATGGTATAAAGATCATCTGCTCTGCCCCAGCGAAGGTGCTGTGCGTCCAAGCTGTTGTGGCTTCCGCAGGTCCTGCTGCACTGGTGGCTTCTAACATTTCCTCTAGACTCGGCAATACTCGGGAAGACTCGAGAGTGCGCGTGACGTTACTTTAGGGGTACGGGGTCAGCAGGAGTAGCGCACCTTCGGAACATGCGTGCTCCTTCATCAGGCTCTTCCTGAGTATTGCCGAGCGTCGCCGAGTCGAGAGGAAATGCTGGAAGCCACCAGCACAGCGAGACTTGAGGCAGCCACAGCAGTTTGAACACACAGCACCTTCCCTGGGGCAGAGCACAGGATCTTTATACCATTTTATGCCGGTTTTTATCTACTCCTGTTAGTGTACATTTTATACCATTTTATACCTCTGTAATAAATACTCCACTGCAGATGGCGCTGCTTCCTGTCTATTTCTATATCTATAATGACTTGATTGTCCCTTTCACATTATATTTGTTGTCCACCTGTGACATGTTTTTCTGTACTTTGCCTATTTCTGCAAATCAAACTGAACAGGTAATGTAGCAGAATACATTTTAGGCTAAATTTATGAAGAACGATTATTTTTTTGCAAACTTTTTTAACAAACGAAGAAAAAGACATTTTTTTTATATTTTAGTCTTTTTTTGTTTATTTAGCAAAAAATAAAAAGCCCATTTACCCCCTAACTGACCAGGCCATTTTTTGCAATACAGCACTGCGTTACTTTAACCACTTTACCACCGGAGGATTTTGCTGTCTTCCGTCCAGGCCACTTTTTGCGATTCCGCGCTGTGCGACTTTAACTGACAATTGCGCGGTTGTGCGACGCCATACCCAAACGAAATTTACGTCCTTTTTTTCCCACAAACAGAGCTTTCTTTTGGTGGTATTTGATCACCTGTGCGATTTTTACTTTTTGCGCTATAAACAAATTATTTTGAAAAAATAACAATATTTTTCACATCTTTTTATATGAAATTCCCCCCAAAAAAATGTAAAAATCAAAATTTCTTTTTAATTTTTGGCCAATTTGTTTTTTGCTACATATTTTTGGTAAAAAAAAAATCACAATAAGCGTATTTTTATTGGCTTGCGCAAAAGTTATTGCGTTTACTAACAAAGGGAAAGATTTCTGTCATTTTTGGTGTTTTTTTTTTAACGCGTAATGGCGGTGATCTGCGATTTTTTTTGCGGGACTGCGACATTGCGGCGGACAGATCGGACCCTTGACAGACATTTTTGACACTTTTGGGGGTACCAGTGACATTACTGCAGTAATCAGTGCTATAAATATGCACTGTTACTGTAAAAATGACACTGGCAGGGAAGGGGTTAATTTTATTGGAGAGGGAGGGGTTAATGTATGCCTGGTGCTTACTGACGTGTGGGGGGGGGAGGTGACAGAGTGACACAAGGACAGATCCAGGGTTCAGCTATGCTGAACCCTGCAATCTGACCCTGCCTGTCACTTCAGAGATCCGCCCGCTGTGTTTACACACAGCGGGCGGATCTCCAGACTCGATCCCCGACGATCGGGTAAGAGCAGCGGGGATCGCCGCTGCTCCTCCTCTGGCCCGACTCCCGCTGTGACTGAAAACAGCGGGAGTGAGCCTCCGCCGTCGCGCGCGCCGCCCACAAGGGGCGGAGTCCAGGTCTACGTCGCTGGATGGGAACGAGACACTTTGCTGCAGTAGCAGCAAAGTGAGCGGGGCTAAAGTGGTTAACTGACAATTGCGCAGTCATGCGACGCTGTACCCAAATAAAAATTGATGTCCTTTTTTACCACAAATAGAGATTTCTTTTGGTGGTATTTGATCACCTGTGCGGTTTTTATTTTTTACGCTCTAAACAAAAAAAGAAGCACAATTTTGACAAAAAAAATATAAACATTTTTTTACTTCCTGTTATAAAACACACCCAATAAAAAAATTGAAAAAAATCTGTTTTTTTCATCAATTTAGGCCAATTTAGGTCGTCTCTCTACACCATCATCCAACAGGATGATGCCCTACCTGCCCTGAATTGGGCATTGAGTAGGAGGGATGAGGTCCCCTATGAGCAAAAGGTCTTTATCCGCAAAGCATTAGATTTTTGTCTTAGCCATAATTATTTTTGGTTTCAAAGCAAGTTTTATAGCCAAAAAACAGGAGTCGCCATGGGCGCTAAATTTGCACCCAGCCTAGCAAATATATTCATGGCTGAATGGGAGGACAAATTTGTTTAACAGATCCAGGCCCCAACTGAGATTTTATCAAAGATTCATCGACGATATTATCTTCATATGGGAGGGGTCTGAATCATCTTTATGTGATTTTATGTGCCTTTATGTGCCATTTGAATAACAACCATAATAATATTAAATTGGATTTTATATGGAGTGATAAAGAGGTCCACTTTTTAGACGTATGGATACTCTGATCCGACCGCATCTGGAGTATTCTGTCCAGTTCTGGTCGCCAGTCCTCAGGAGGGATGTGTTGGAGCTGGAGAGAGTCCAGAGAAGGGCAACTAAACTGATTAGGGGATTGGAGGACCTTAATTATGAAGAGCGTCTGCAATCGCTTGATTTATTCTCCCTGGAGAAGAGACGCCTGAGGGGGGACATGATAGCAATTTATAAATATCTCAATGGGGATCTCGGCATAGAAAAACAGCTATTCAGTCGAAGGGATTGCCTGAGGACTCGAGGGCATACAATGCGATTAGAGGAGAAGCGTTTTAACCTCAGGCAACGTGGGGGGTTCTTTACTGTTAGGGCTACAAGATTGTGGAATTCTCTACCACAAGAGGTGGTTTCTGCGGGAAGTATGGTGGCTTTCAAAAGACTCTTAGACGTACATCTCAAGGATCAGAACATTCAGGGGTATGTGAGATGATTACAGCCACACACACCTACACAGGTTGAACTGGATGGACTATTGTCTTTATTCAACCTCACCTACTATGTAACTATGAAGAGAAGGTTTTATATTTACCACCAAGTTGTTTTTTAAAGAAACTGACCGGAACAGTTATCTCTCGATCCAAAGTGGACACCATGCTACGTGGTTGAAAAACATTCCCAGGGACCAGCTAATGCGTTTAAGGCGGAATTGCACGTATGACAATGATTTTTTATCCCAAGCCAATGTCATTAAAGAGAAATTTACTGATAAAGGCTACAGAGAAGATGTTTTGGACAGGGAGATCCAGAATATATTAACTACTTCAAGAAACACTTTGCTAGACAAAAATAATATGAGGAAATTAAGATCAAAAGACAACTCGCACGAGTGGAGTTTCTTGTCCAATTTCTCTAGTGATTATCGCCGGGTGGAGGCGATCTTCAGAGAAACTTGGCATATCCTGGCAATGGACAAAACTTTGGGCAAAGTGTTGCCAAAGGAACCCTCGTTTATTTATAGGAAAGCTCCTAATTTTGGAAGCCAAGTAGTGAAAAAAGATTCTGGACCCACCAAACACGGCCTTTTTTCCGGGCCGGAGGGTTTTTTTTTTAGCATGTGGGAGATGCAGAGCCTGTCACGTTGCCCGTACGAATCCTAGGAAAAGGGATAATTTTACTGTACCCGCTATTAGGAAGGAATTTAAGATCAAGAGCCTTATTACGTGTGACACTACTCATGTAGTTCATGCACTGATGTGCCCATGCAATATGGTGTACATTGGAAGCACTAAACGCACTTTAAAAATACGTGTAGGTGAACATATAACCAATATTTTAAAAGGAAAAAGAGAACATAATGTGTCTGCTCATTTTAGACAGTACCACTAAAGGGACCCCAGGTGTTTACATTTTTGGGGGTTAGCGAGAGTTACCCTGTCCTGGAGAGGTTCAAACTGGGTAAGAGAGCTCTCTAAATGTGAGACTAAATGGATCTTTTTAACGCAAGCTCTTGATCCGACGGGGTTAAACATATAATTGGATCTCAACTGTTTTATCAGTGATGCATAATGTGAGATCAAATTACCCCCCTCTTTTACCTATTAAGTTTTTATGTCATGTAGATCAGTGGTCCTCAACCCTGGCCTACAGGGCCCACTAACAGGCCAGATTTTCAAGATAACTGAAATACATCCCAGGTGATATCATTTGCTGCTCAGTGATTGCAGTACTCTAGTCTGCATCTCCCCAAGGTAATACCTAAAATCTGGCCGGTTAGTGGGCCCTGTAGGCCAGGGTTGAGGACCACTGTAATGTAGATGACCCCTTGGCACAAATTAATCAGTCATTTTAATGGATTTATTTTAACAAATTAATTTTAACGAATTAATTTTAATGATTTTAGTAATAGGAATTATTAATTAATAATGAATTATAAAATATATATGCTATGTATTTATTTTTGAACTATTTATGATGTGCAATACGTGACCCCATTCATGTGAATGTGCTGTCACGGATATATTGTATTCGAGTGTCGTTGTTTACAGATATGTGCATGTTTGCAGTTTTGTATTTATCTTATGTATATACACTGCTTCAGTGATCTGAATTTTGGGGATGATGTCACTTGTGAAATAGTTGCACCCTGAATTGGTAGAGCATATATCTCTTTTCAAATTAAAAATTATTTTTGTTTAGCGATTGGTTACATATGTGTAGAAAAGAAATCAGGTGCGCTGTGAATTTTAGCACACCTGATTTCTTTTCTACACAATTTTATCACCATTTGGTTCGAAGGTTGCAGCTATTCACACTACTGATCCTGCGCACTTATTTCATTTTATACACATCACGATTGGTTACATATACCTAATTGCTTTTTGACCACTGGAGGGAGCATCTTGGAGGTCCCTCCATCACTCCCATCACCTCCTGCACCATCGCTGCCATCACCTCCTGCACCATCGCTGCCATCACCTCCTGCACCATCGCTGCCATCACCTCCTGCACCATCACTGTCATCACCTCCTGCACCATCACTCCTATCACCTCCTGCACCATCACTCCCATCACATCCTGCACCATCACTCCCATCACCTCCTACACCATCACTCCCATCACCTCCTGCACCATCGCTGCCATCACCTCCTGCACCATCACTCCCATCACCTCCTGCACCATCACTCCCATCACCTCCTGCACCATCACTCCCATCACCTCCTGCACCATCACTGCCATCACCTCCTGCACCATCACTCCCATCACATCCTGCACCATCACTCCCATCACCTCCTACACCATCACTCCCATCACCTCCTGCACCATCACTCCCATCACATCCTGCACCATCACTCCCATCACCTCCTACACCATCACTCCCATCACCTCCTGCACCATCGCTGCCATCACCTCCTGCACCATCACTGTCATCACCTCCTGCACCATCACTCCCATTACCTCCTGCACCATCACTCCCATCACCTCCTGCACCATCACTGTCATCACGTCCTGCACCCTCACTGTCATAACCTTCTGCACCATCACTCCCTTCACCTCCTGCACCATCACTCCCATCACCTCCGGCACCATCACTCCCATCACCTCCTGCGCCATCACTCCCATCACCTTCTGCACCATAACTCCCATCACCTCCTACACCATCACTTCCATCACCTCCTACATCATCGCTGCCATCACCTCCTACATCATCGCTGCCATCACCTCCTGCACCATCCCTGTCATCACCTCCTGCACCATCACTCCCATCACCTCCTGTACATCATTGTCATAACCATCTGCACCATCACTCCCATCACCTCCTACACCATCACTCCCATCACCTCCTGCACCATCGCTGCCATCACCTCCTGCACCATCACTGTCATCACCTCCTGCACCATCACTCCCATCACCTCCTGCACCATCACTCCCATCACCTCCTGCACCATCACTGTCATCACGTCCTGCACCCTCACTGTCATAACCTTCTGCACCATCACTCCCTTCACCTCCTGCACCATCACTCCCATCACCTCCGGCACCATCACTCCCATCACCTCCTGCGCCATCACTCCCATCACCTTCTGCACCATAACTCCCATCACCTCCTACACCATCACTTCCATCACCTCCTACATCATCGCTGCCATCACCTCCTGCACCATCCCTGTCATCACCTCCTGCACCATCACTCCCATCACCTCCTGTACATCATTGTCATAACCATCTGCACCATCACTCCCATCACCTCCTACACCATCACTGTCATCACCTCTTGTACATCACTCCCATCACCTCCTGCACCATCACTGTCATCACCTCCTGCACCATCACTCCCATCACCTCCTGCACCATCACTCCCATCACCTCCTGCACCATCACTGTCATCACGTCCTGCTCCATCACTGTCATAACCTCCTGCACCATCACTCCCATCACTCCCATCACCTCCTGCACCATCACTCCCTTCACCTCCTGCACCATCACTCCCATCACCTCCTGCACCATCACTGTCATCACCTCCTGCACCATCACTGTCATCACCTCCTGCACCATCACTGTCATCACCTCCTGCACCATCACTCCCTTCACCTCCTGCACCATCACTCCCATCACCTCCTGCAGCATCACTCCCTTCACCTCCTGCACCATCACTCCCATCACCTCCTGCACCATCACTCCCATCACCTCCTGCACCATCACTCCTATCACTTCCTGCACCATCACTCCCATCACCTCCTGTACCATCACTCCCATCACCTCCTGTACCATCACTCCCATCACCTCCTGTACCATCACTCCCATCACGTCCTGCACCATCACTCCCATCACCTCCTACACCATCACTCCCATCACGTCCTGCACCATCACTCCCATCACCTCCTGCACCCTCACTCCCATCACGTCCTGCACCATCACTCCCATCACCTCCTACACCATCACTGTCATCACCTCCTGCACCATCACTGTCATCACCTCCTGCACCATCACTCCCTTTACCTCCTGCACCATCACTCCCATCACCTCCGGAACCATCACTCCCATCACCTCCTGCACCATCACTCCCTTCACCTCCTGCACCATCACTCCCATCACCTCCTGCACCATCACTCCCATCACCTCCTGTACATTACGGTCATAACCTTCTGCACCATCACTGTTAACACCTTTATTACTTCCTGCACCATCACTCCCATCAACACCACCCACCACCCCCATTACCCCTATAACTTGTATGACGATCGTTTCACAGATTTCACTGCAAATATTCTGGAGGGTAAATAATCGCTACTGTGCATATCATTATTATCATAACTTCATTCCCATAGTTCCCTGATCTTGTCATTGTCCTGTAAGAAAATACATGGCCGGGCCATCATGGCTACCACCATGAGATTGTGTCATTGTGTACTCTTAGCACCTTTGTGTGCAGCGGTGACACAACGACACCCAACCGGTTCAGAAAAAAAATAGCATGGAATGGAATTGTTGAAAAAAAAAAGCGGGTTATTCTACATTCTTGTGTTTGCTTTCTGACGGAACTCTGATAATTGCACCTCGCCCATCAGGAGACTGACTTAGGGAGGAGAAGACCATTCACAGCAAGTCTAATCAATGTCAGGTCATGTATGGATGTACATACAGTCAGGGCTGCAGTTAGAAATCACAGGGGCCCCATACAGCCTACCTGACTGCCCCCCTCCTCTGAATATACTGTATGAAGACATTATTTTCACAAACAATACACTAAAATCATTATTAGCCGACATAAACAAAACGGAGAACTTGTGTGAATTAGCCCTTAATTGTTTTTACATTTAAAAAAAAATATATATATATATTTTTTTAAATGTTAAAAATGTTTAAAGTTATTTTATTTTACATAATATAATGATAATAATAATAATAATAATAATAATAATAATACAATAATGGAAAAGAAGTAGTGCACGAAATCACTGTTAGATGACTCAAAATGTTATAAGCATGCTGTCAAACATATTGCTTGATAAACACTCAAAAAGTATAAAGGAAAACAATAATGTCCTTCAAGTCCATAAAATCCAGGGGTGCGTGAAGTTGTTACTGGATCACCATCCACCACCAGGTGTCACACTGAGAGATAGAAGAAATGGCAACTCACCAGAAATCAATGCTCAGGTGTTCTCACACTTGAGCGAACTGAGCAGGAATCATAAACAGATGTATGAAATACACGTATGGAAAACCAGGGTCCGTTCACCACTGCTGCATAAAAATCCCCTTCACACACTTCCCTCGGTTCAATGGTATCATAGGAAGAAAGAATGGCTCCAAATAGTGAAGTACCATCAACACAATAGCTTTATTAAAAATGTAAATGTTGCACTCACATGTTAAAAGCATAAAATAGGCATATACGTCCCATATCGCCGGTCACAGAGGCACCTAACTCGTCCAGTCCTCCGGGCTAACTCCACGCCAGCCCAGTACCTTCGGGGTAGGTCCTCTGCCGTATCACGTGATGTCGGATGTGTCGTCTGGTCACGCCCCGACCGGTTTCGTCATGTCCGACTTCAACTGGAGGCGTGACTCAGACGACAACATCCGGCATCTAAATAGCCCTGCTGGAACGCTCTGCGTCCAATCGGCAACGAGATGAGCAAACCGGAAGCCGCCCACTCTGCCCAGCAGCGGAACTTCCGACATCAACAATAGGAGAATCCTACCATAGAGGATTATTAACAAAATCCAATTTGGCACTAAAAATACCGATCTTGGTCTTTTATTATACAGGAAAAATAGCTCTAATGAGTAATAACATCACTACTTGCGATTTTGCCCCGTGCCAGTATGGATCTGCAGAGCATTACCAGTGACATTCTACATATAGATAGGCAATCCTGGTATCAGATAAGGTGTAATATATATAACATATAATACAGTAATCTATACCTTAGAATATATAAAAGGTACATATATGCTATATTAAAAAAGAGAACTAACCTAAAACATAATAAAACAATATTATATAGAAATCGGCAAATTATATAGGATACAGCATATCATATAAAATGCACCAGCTTTCCCAACCTCATAGGAATTATTGATTATGCCTAATTAATAAAACTAGAATAACCGTCTTAGGAATAACCAAAAAAGGAAAGATCAAGAATCATTAATATAGCAATTCAAGTCTAATTCAATATTTAACCCCGTCGGTGCGAGGGCCTGGGTGAGGAAAATCCATTTGGTCTCACATTTGGACAACTCCCTCACCCAATTAGACCCCCGCAACGACGGGGTAACGCGCTCAATCCCCCAGAAGTCTCCACTTCTGGGGGATTGAGCGCGTTACCCCGTCGTGGCGGGGGTCTAATTGGGTGAGGGAGTTGTCCAAATGTGAGACCAAATGGATTTTTCTAGTTTTATTAATTAGGCATAATCAATAATTCCTATGAGGTTGGGAAAGCTGGTGCATTTTATATGATATGCTGTATCCTATATAATTTGCTGATTTCTATATAATATTGTTTTATTATGTTTTAGGTTAGTTCTCTTTTTTAATATAGCATATATGTACCTTTTATATATATTCTAAGGTATAGATTACTGTATTATATGTTATATATATTACACCTTATCTGATACCAGGATTGCCTATCTATATGTAGAATGTCACTGGTAATGCTCTGCAGATCCATACTGGCATGGGGCAAAATCGCAAGTAGTGATGTTATTACTCATTAGAGCTATTTTTCCTGTATAATAAAAGACCAAGATCGGTATTTTTAGTGCCAAATTGGATTTTGTTAATAATCCTCTATGGTAGGATTCTCCTATTGTTGATGTCGGAAGTTCCGCTGCTGGGCAGAGTGGGCGGCTTCCGGTTTGCTCATCTCGTTGCCGATTGGACGCAGAGCGTTCCAGCAGGGCTATTTAGATGCCGGATGTTGTCGTCTGAGTCACCCCTCCAGTTGAAGTCGGACATGACGAAACCGGTCGGGGGCCGGGGCGTGACCAGACGACACATCCGACATCACGTGATACGGCAGAGGACCTACCCCGAAGGTACTGGGCTGGCGTGGAGTTAGCCCGGAGGACTGGACGAGTTAGGTGCCTCTGTGACCGGCGATATGGGACGTATATGCCTATTTTATGCTTTTAACATGTGAGTGCAACATTTACATTTTTAATAAAGCTATTGTGTTGATGGTACTTCACTATTTGGAGCCATTCTTTCTTCCTATGATACCATTGAACCGAGGGAAGTGTGTGAAGGGGATTTTTATGCAGCAGTGGTGAACGGACCCTGGTTTTCCATACGTGTATTTCATACATCTGTTTATGATTCCTGCTCAGTTCGCTCAAGTGTGAGAACACCTGAGCATTGATTTCTGGTGAGTTGCCATTTCTTCTATCTCTCGGTGTGACACCTGGTGGTGGATGGTGATCCAGTAACAACTTCACGCACCCCTGGATTTTATGGACTTGAAGGACATTATTGTTTTCCTTTATACTTTTTGAGTGTTTATCAAGCAATATCTTTGACAGCATGCTTATAACATTTTGAGTCATCTAACAGTGATTTCGTGCGCTACTTCTTTTCCATTTATGTATTTCCAAATATCTTCCAGTATTTGTTTAAGTGGCAGCAGTGTTTGTACATTGTAGCAGTCAAGTGGCTGACTCCTCCTAAAGCGCAAAGATATTTTACTTGACAGTGGGTGTCCAAGTTTATATATATTTTTATAATAATAATACAATATTTATTTTTTTAGAATTATTTATTACAATGTTTAATTATTATTTTTTTTTTTACAATTTGTTATTTTTTTAACAGGACAGGGAAGCCTGCAGCACTGCGGGAGAGGGGGGGGGATCAGAAGCAGGCAGAATAGGGAGGGGGGGGGATCGGTGTTAGACAAGCAATTACAGGAATGATGCCCTGTGTATACTGAATGCAGGGCCGCTGATAGGGGGAGGGGCCACCAGTCCTCCTTTAGGTGGCCCGTGCACAGAGGGGGGCCCCAACAGCATAGGGGAATGGGTGCGGTCTGGCAGAGGGACAATTACAGAAGAAAGCCCTGTGCGGCTCTCCTTGCAGCAGCTGAAAGCTGGCAGGAGGGGGAACCCCCTGGGCTGCTCTGGTGCCTCATAAAAATGCTGCACTGCTTCTGCCACAGACATGCCTAAAGGATTCCTGGTGGAGAGAAGTTAAAAGTCCCCTCTGCTGACCTACTGAGTGCGGGATGAAGACAAGGACAGAACACAGCCCCCCCACCCCCAGCATGGATAGTGTAAACTGTGTCTGAGCAGAGGCCGGTTCCATGCCCCACTGGAGACTCTCCTCCCCCAGCCAGCCCCGACCGAGCTGTCCCAGCTCTCCCCAATCAGCCTCCGCTGGCCAGGTCGGGGACCCGGATTTGGCTGGTGAGTAGAGAGTACCTGGAGCAGAGCTTCAGCATGGAATGGGGGTCAGGAGGAGGCTCTGTAGAGGGAGAGTGGTTTGTACTTGCCCCGTGGGCCGAAAGTTGCCTTTCAGCCCCAGCGGAGTGCTGTTTAATCCATCATTGGAAAATGGAAAGTGTATGGCACAACTGCAACCCTACCAAGACATGGTCGTCTACCTAAACTGACCGGCCGGGCAAGGAGAGCATTCATCAGAGAAGCAGCCAAGAGGCCCATGGGAACTGAGGAGCTGCAGAGATTCACAGCTCAGGTGGGAGAATCTGTCCACAGGACAACTATTAGTGGTGCGCTTCACAAATCTGCCCTTTATGGAAGAGTGAGAAGAAGAAAGTCATTGGTGAAAGAAAGCCATAAGAAGTCCTGTTTGTAGTTTGGAACAAGCCATGTAGAGGACACAGCAAACATGTGGAAGAAGGTGCTCTGCTCATGAGACCAAAATTCAACTTTTTGGCCTAAAAGCAAAATGCTATGTATGAGGGAAATACAACACTGCACATCACCCTGAACCCACCATCCCCACTGTGAAACATGGTGGTGGCAGCATCATGTTGTGGAGATGCTTTTCTTCAGCAGGGACAGGGAAGCTGGTCAGAGTTGATGGGAAGATGGATGGAGCCAAATACAGGGAAATCTTAGAAGAAAACCTGTTAGAGTCCGCAAAAGATATGAGACTGGGGCGGAGGTTCACCTTCCAGCAGGACAACGACCCGAAACATCCAGCCAGAGCTACAATGGAGATTCCTCCAGGTATCGCTGGCTGCTGCTGTCCCCCAGGCGGGTATGGCTGGTGGCTGCTGCTGGCTGTTCTACAGGGCATGTACTCCTGGCTGGTACTGCTGGCTGGTACTGCTGGTGGGTACTGCTGGCTGGTACTGCTGGTGAGTACTGATGGCTGGTACTGGTGGGTATTGCTGGCTGGTGCTGGTGGGTACTGCTGGTGGGTACTGCTGGTGAGTACTGCTGGCTGGTGCTGGTGGGTACTGCTGGCTGGTGCTGCTGGCTGGTGCTGGTGGGTACTGCTGGCTGGTGCTGCTGGCCGATTCTGCTGGCTGGTACTGCTGGCGGGTGCTGGCGGATTCTGCTGGCAGGTACTGCTGGCAGCTACTGTTGGTGGGTTCCAGACCCACCATTCCTGACCATCAGTGTGACAGGAGCGGCACTGGAGGAAGCATGCGGCTACAGTAGAGAGCAGAGCTGCTGCTTCCTTTATCCCTCCTGTCACAGGCGGCGTTCATTTGATATCACTCCGCCAGTGACAGGAGTTGTGCTATAAAGGAAGCATCAGTTCTGCTTCCTCTAGTGCAGGCTCCATTATTTACAGTGAAGCTTGGGGATGGCAGGTCATCCCAGAGCAGGAGGGAGAGTCAGTAATATTTTCTCGGGGAGAGCAGTTGCCCCGTTGCCCCCCCCCCCCCCCCCGGAACCACCCCTGCTCCCAGTCTTAGTCTGTAGGGTTTAATATTGAGTTGACCGACCCTTTGCAGCTATAACATGGTCAAAGTGTTAAATTGTGAACGCCAGTATTGCTAACGGTAACCCAGGGGGACCCGAAAGTGTAATATCCAGCAGTCCTCAAGGGGGCAGTGCTACACAACCAAGAGGCAGCTCCCCTGATCCACACTGCGGCCACTTGGTGTAATTGTGAGGATTCCAGTGGAAGAACGTCTTGAATGGACATTTTTATTTGTAGGCTTTTTCTATTCATTACTACAACTAGCGGTCAAATTGCTTTTTTTAAAGAAATAAAATGTGAAAACCAGCATGGCCCTCTGGAAACCACTTTTGGCCCCTTAGTACCAATTGAGCATGGTTTACACACCACAGCCTACCTGAGTATTGTTGCTGACCATGTCCATCCCTTTATGACTACAGTGTCCCCATCTTCTGATGGCTCCTCCCAGCAGGATAATGCACCATGTCACAAAGCTCCAATGATCTCACCACTGGTTTCTTCACCATGACAATGAGGTCACTGTCCTCCAATGGCCTCCACACTCACCACATCTCATCCAATAGAGCACCTTTGGGATGTGGTGAAACGGGAGACTGGAATCATGGATGTGCAGCCCACAAATCTGTAGCAAAAAGAAACAAAGAAAGGGCGCACTGACCTAGGGCATTATCCTCAATAATAGGCTTTAATTATGCAACATATAAAATGGCTACTCACAAACACAGGTGTAAAAATGATCATAACAAGCTCAGTTGCTCCAGTGTCGGGAATAGTCCATATGAAAGTCCATAATCCGATGAGATGACGGCTGACGCGTTTCGAGGCTGACTTCACAAATCTGTAGCAACTGCGTGAAGCTATCATGTCACTGACTGGGGGTCACTTTAGTTTGGGGGCCCGTGGAACACAGCTTAACTTTGAGAGCTCTGTAAACCCATTTTCCAGCTCCCCCGGTCCCTCTTATTAGGGACACAGGGTGACCAAGAAAATTATGGACAGCTACTTGATGGACACTGAGAAAATGATTTGGATTACTTCAAATGGGGTAGTAATATTTATCAACAAGAGGGGACTGCAGGCTGGCCTCTTGCCTACTGACTATGGGTCCTGGCTTGTGAGGGAACACTGCTCTTTGTGGGGTGTATGCTGGGGGGACCCTTGGAGTAATGTTACTTTGGATTCAAGTCCACATCTCCCCAAGACACACAGACTCTGGGACTCTAGGCCTAGGATCCATGTTAAAGGCATAGCTGCTCCACACAGTCAGACTCATAGCAGATGCCTAATATCATCAGCTCAACCACCTGTCTTCCACACATTGTTGATTGTGCTGATTAACTCACCTATTGTCTACTGTGGTGACGTGTTTACACTTATAATAATGTGTATTGTACTTCAGGAGCTCTATGACAGCAAGTCTGCTAGTTAATTGGCTCAGGTTGATTGAATCACTGTCATCTGTTAGTTGCTAGTAGGGAAGTAGAATACTGTTTGTGTTGGTTGTTCCTTAGATATGTTAATTATATTTCTGTACACATTTCCATCTGCATATGATAATGTAATTGTAACGTTCATGCGTTTTTGTTAGTGGATGGATTTACAGCTGCAGAATTATTACACTCAGTAGCCTTGTAGAGATTCTGTTGAACAAACATATCCAACTCTCAGGACTTCATCACAGTGCACAGCCTGTTATGCAATATACATATACTCAATCAGATGTTTTAGTGGAGGGATAGAACATATGAGAATGTATAGATGAGAGACAGGTTTGTATGGTGAGCACTAGGAGTAGTATTAGGAGAGTTGCAGGTGATGGTAAAGCAGATAGGTTCTGATGTCAAGTATAGTGCAGATGGTAAGAGGACACAGATGGAGTATACTTAGACAGAGTAACCTAGTGCAAGGATAGTTGAAGGTAGTCCCAAGAGCTAACAGTCTATGCAGATGATAGGGAATAGATAGATACAGATAGTCCTGGTAATTGTAGTAGATGACAGTAGGAGATTGGTTAGTAAGGAATCCCCTGTGGGGTACTTATCACTTAGATAGGTTAGTAGTAACAATGTCCATAGAGAGAGAGGTGATCCCGTAGCGAGATACGGATCAGCAGCGAGGTTCCGGCTTCAGTTCAGCAAAGGGAAATGTCAGCAGCTCCGACTTCACAGGAGAAGGTGCGGTGAACATGTGGTTTGAACGAGCAATGAGTGAGAGAAAGCCGGCGATTGAAATAGCCGCTCATAGCGGCGCTCAGCAATGATGTCATCCGGTCTTAAAGGTGTATGCGTCTCTTGGATAACAAGATGGGACGCAATTTAGTAAGAGAGAAATATGGAACAAGGGTACCAGAGGTACCAGAACATTACAGTACCCCCCCCCCCTTAAGGCCGGCTCCGGAAGGCCTCTAGAACTGTTTTTTCTGGATATTTCGAATGGAAATTGCGAATCAGTCTAGGGGCATGTATATCGGAGGTATCCAGCCAGGTGTCATCTTGGGGCCCATAGTTCTTCCATCGTACAAGATACTGGAGTCTTCTTCTATGGAAACGGGAATCCAAAATCTCTTTTATCTCAAATTCTTCTCCACCTTCCACTTGTACAGGAGGTGGAGGTGAGATAGTAGGCCTTATTCCTTGGTTAGGAACATGGGGCTTCAGTAGCGACACATGGAAGATGGGATGTATCTTGAGGTCTGTTGGTAATGTGAGTTGTACTGCAGCTTTTCCAATAAGCTCCTCTATTGGGAAAGGTCCCAGAAATAGAGGTCCAAGTTTTTTACTAGGGATTTTTAATCTCAGATTTTTTGTAGAAAGCCAAACAAGATCCCCAATGGCATATTGGGGAGAGGGTTTCCTACGGAGGTCGTAGTACCTCTTTTGTTGGCTATGAGCATGTGATATGGTATTGTTGAGTAATCCCAGAGAATCCTTTATCTGGGCAAGATAATCAGATGCCACTGGATTACTTGATGGCAAGATACGTGGTGGAAGGAGTGTGGGATGAAACCCGTAATTTAGGTAAAATGGACTTTGTTTAGTAGTGCTATGAGTTGCGTTGTTATAGGCGAATTCCGCCAGCGGGAGGAGATCTGCCCAATCGTCCTGTAGATACGAAGTATAGCAACGCAGATACTGTTCAATGCACTGGTTAACTCTCTCTGTCTGTCCGTTGGTCTGAGGGTGGTAGGGAGAAGTAAGTTTACGCTCTATTCGTAGTATCTGACATAGAGCTAGCCAAAACTTTGAGATGAATTGTGAACCACGGTCAGACAGCAGTGTTTTTGGAATACCATGTAACTTAAAGACATGTTTCACAAGTAATTCCGCTGTTTGTTTGGATGAAGGTAGTCTTCGGATAGGAGTGAAATGTGCCATCTTGGTCAGATGGTCCACTGACACCAAGATGGTGTTGAATCCTTTGGAAGGTGGTAGTTCCACTATGAAGTCTAAGGATACCACTTCCCACGGAACCTCGGGTATCGGTAAACTACAAAGTAACCCCCGATGGTTTCGTGTTGTCAATTTTAGACCTTGCACAGATATCACAAGATGAAACGAACTTTTTTACGGTTGTCTTCATGTCTGGCCACCAAAATTGCCTAGTAAGTAGATTGAAAGTTTTAGTCATACCCATATGTCCTGCCATAGGTACATCATGCGACAATTCCAAGATCTTGGTTCGCATAGTAGGGGGTATGTATAATTTATCGTTGTAGTAGAGGAAGCCTTCTGCGTCAGTAGTTAGTTGTGGTGGAGGTGAGTCCAGTCCTATGCTGTGCAAAATCTCCTCCTTCAGGGAGCGAACGACACCGATAATACGTTCAAGTGGTATTATAGGAACTGAGGGAACCTCGGTACAATCTTTCTCGGCTAGTCTTGAAAGCGCATCCGCTTTTTTATTTTTGTCTGCGGGCGTGTAAGTCACTAAAAAATTAAATCTCAGAAAGAATAACGACCACCGTACCTGCCGGTGGGAAAGAGTTCTATTAGTCTGAAGGTATTGAAGGTTTTTGTGATCAGTATATATCAGGATTGGCAATTGAGTGCCCTCAAGTAGATGTCGCCAATTCTCTAACGCCAGTTTTATGGCTAGTAACTCCTTCTCACCTACTGGGTAGTTCACCTCGGGGCTGCTTAATGACTTTGAGAAGAAAGCAACTGGGTGAAGAGGTGAGGTGTTTGTTGGTCGTTGTGAGAGAACTGCTCCTACTGCCATATTTGACGCATCTACCTCCAAGATGTATTGAAGGGATGGGTCTGGATGGCATAGTATGGGGGCAGTAGTAAAGCTTGATTTCAGCAGACAGAATGCTCCATTTGCTTCTTTTGACCAATTGAATGGTTTCTTCGTGCTTGTGAGTTGTGTGAGAGGTTTCACAATCGCAGAGAAGTTCTTAATGAATTTCCTATAGTAGTTAGAGAATCCTAGGAACCTTTGTAATGCTTTGCGAGTGGTTGGCACAGGCCAATCCAGAATGCAGGATATTTTGCTCATGTCCATTTTGATTCCATTTTTAGATATAATGTATCCTAGGAATAGTACTTCCTCTTTATGGAATAAACATTTTTTTGATTTAACATATAAGTTATGTGCAAGTAGTCTTGACAACACAAGTCTCACATGTTTTATGTGCTCAGGTAAGGAATGAGAATAAATAAGTATATCGTCCAAATATACTACAACACAAACGTCAAGCAAGTCTCTGAATATCTCATTTATAAAACGTTGGAAGGCTGCGGGAGCATTACACAACCCAAATGGCATTACAAGGTACTCAAACAGTCCGTATCTGGTTCTGAATGCCGTCTTCCATTCATCCCCTTTACGGATTCGAATTAAATTGTATGCCCCTTTTAGGTCCAATTTTGAAAAGAAAGAAGCTCCATGCACCTGTTCGATAAGTTCAGGAATAAGAGGTAAAGGATAACGATCCTTTATTGTAATGGCATTTAATTGTCTGAAATCAATGATAGGCCTAAGGCTAGAATCCTTATTGCGGACAAAGAAGAGTCCAGCAGCAGTGGAGGAAGTAGAAGGTCGGATGAATCCTTTTGCCAAGTTCTCATCCAGATACTCCTTAAGATGAGAGAGTTCATCCTGTGAGAGAGGATAAACATGTCCGAAAGGCAACTTGCTATTAGGGAGTAGATCGATACAACAATCATAGTCCCTATGGGGAGGTAGCATTTGAGCGTTTTTCTCAAGGAAAACCTCCGATAAATCCTGATAACACTTGGGTATAATGTCATCCGGCACTACAGACAGGATCCTATCATATGTGGGGAGATTACACGTCGTTTCACAATAGTGAGAAGAGAAGGCTAGCGTTCTTGTTTTCCAATCGATGATTGGTTGATGTATGTGTAACCAGGGAAGTCCCAAAATGATTGGAAAATGTGGTGAAGTTAATACATCAAAGGTGGTGGTCTCCACATGAGACTCGTCAGCAGTTACAAGGAGTGCCTGTGTCTGACTGGTGATAGGACCAGAGGATAAAGGGGTACCGTTAATAAAACTAACGGAGACAGGTTTGGGTTTTGAAACAATAGGTATTTTATTAAGGGAGACAAAACAAATGTCAATGTAGTTTCCACAAGATCCTGTGTCGATCATAGCCTTGGTGGTGATCCTAGTTTGGTCCCACTGCAATGTTAAATGAACAAAAAGATAAGGATTAGAAAAGGAAGTTGTGAGTAGCAAGACATTTGAACACTCACCCTCTTTTCTGCGGACAAGGGGACAGCCGCTTATCAAATGATTCGGGGATGCGCAGTACATGCAAAGATGTTCGGTTTTCCTCCTGGCACGTTCAGAAAGGGTCAGAGGTGGGCGTATCATTCCTACTTCCATAGGAGTAGGGTCAGCAGGCAACATCCGAGAAGGACTGGATAATGGTGAGGCCATCTTCTCAGCCTTTCTTTCTCGTAGTCGTCTGTCAATATTGATACTGGTCTGTATCAGTCCCTCTAGAGTGCCAGGTAAATCCGCTCGGGCGAGCTCATCTTTAACGGCCTCAGATAGGCCGAGTCTAAACTGCGTTCGCAAAGATGTGTCGTTCCACCCTGAAAGAGGGGACCATCTTTTAAAATTTGCCACGAAATCTTCAACAGGTCTCCTTCCTTGTTTTAAGGCCCGTAATTGGGTATCAGCGGTACTCTGCTTATTGGGGTCTTCATATAAACTAGCGAGTTGTGCTAGGAATAAAGGGTAAGAATTAAGGAGTGGATCATCCTTTTCAAAGAGAGCGTCTGCCCAGGCCCGGGGGTTCACCCGTTAAATAGGAGATGACGGTACAAACCTTAATTTGGTCAGTGGTGTAGGTTAGAGGTTTTAACAAAAAAAGCAATCGACATGCGTTTTTAAATTCACGAAATTTGCTCCGATCACCAGAAAACACTAGAGGAGGGCTGAGCAGCAGAAAGCTGTGTGAGACGGCCAACCTGCTGTCTCAAGGTCTGATTTTCGTTTTGTACCTCTGTAAGCGCAAGGATCAATGCATCTACTTGCTGTTTTAATTGTAGTACATGAGTGGGTAATTCTGCTGAATCCATATTTTTTTTTTAAGGCTCGTTCAATCTGTAACGTTCATGCGTTTTTGTTAGTGGATGGATTTACAGCTGCAGAATTATTACACTCAGTAGCCTTGTAGAGATTCTGTTGAACAAACATATCCAACTCTCAGGACTTCATCACAGTGCACAGCCTGTTATGCAATATACATATACTCAATCAGATGTTTTAGTGGAGGGATAGAACATATGAGAATGTATAGATGAGAGACAGGTTTGTATGGTGAGCACTAGGAGTAGTATTAGGAGAGTTGCAGGTGATGGTAAAGCAGATAGGTTCTGATGTCAAGTATAGTGCAGATGGTAAGAGGACACAGATGGAGTATACTTAGACAGAGTAACCTAGTGCAAGGATAGTTGAAGGTAGTCCCAAGAGCTAACAGTCTATGCAGATGATAGGGAATAGATAGATACAGATAGTCCTGGTAATTGCAGTAGATGACAGTAGGAGATTGGTTAGTAAGGAATCCCCTGTGGGGTACTTATCACTTAGATAGGTTAGTAGTAACAATGTCCATAGAGAGAGAGGTGATCCCGTAGCGAGATACGGATCAGCAGCGAGGTTCCGGCTTCAGTTCAGCAAAGGGAAATGTCAGCAGCTCCGACTTCACAGGAGAAGGTGCGGTGAACATGTGGTTTGAACGAGCAATGAGTGAGAGAAAGCCGGCGATTGAAATAGCCGCTCATAGCGGCACTCAGCAATGATGTCATCCGGTCTTAAAGGTGTATGCGTCTCTTGGATAACAAGATGGGACGCAATTTAGTAAGAGAGAAATATGGAACAAGGGTACCAGAGGTACCAGAACATTACAGTAATCAGGCACCTGACCTGGCGGGGTATATATATTTAGGACCACGATATTTGCCTTCTACCATCATTCCTATTTTCTGTGCTGTATAAATGGATGTTTGTAAGTGTATATGATCCCCTTCCTTTTAATAAATTTTATTGTAAGGGGTATTACACTATGTTTGTGTTGTTTGGCTTGCTTCCATGTGTCAATACCTGATTGGGAGATCCAGCCACCTTCGTCCAAGATTTCACCATTACCTGTCTTAACATCCGGTGACAGCCATCGTTGGGGAGACCCATGGTTAACCAGTTTACGACCGTCCGCCCACAGCAGATGTACTGCAGTAGGCAGCCGCTCCCAGGCAAATCTCCATACATCTACGGCGCTCGCTCTCGGGAGGCTAGGAGGCACGCTCCCGCCTTCGCTTGTCAGCGGGGACTCCGATGCAGCGGGAGGTGGCTCTAATTGCCGCCTGACACCCGATGAGAGAGAAGGACGGTCAGCTGTTGTAAACACAGCTGACCGTTCTTCTCTCTGGGATGATCACAGAGTGCCTGTGATCCTTCTATATAGGAACACAGGTCTCTATGGTCATTTCAGAAGCCACGCCCCCCACAGTTAGAATCACTCCCCTAGGCTCACATATAACCCCTTGATCACCCACAGTATTAACCCCTTCCCTGCCAATATAATTATTACAGTAACAGTGCATATTTTTAGCACTGATTACTGTAGTAATGTCACTGGTCCCCCCAAAAGTGTCAAAAATTTTAGTTAGGGGTCCGATCTGTCCTCCGCAATGTCGCAGTCCCACGCAGATCGCAGATCGCAGATCGCCGCCATTACTCGTAACAAAAAAACAATAAAAATGACCTAAATCTTTCCCGTAGTTAGTAGACGCGATAACTTTTGCACAAACCAATCAAAATACGCTTATTGCAATATTTTTTTTACCGAAAATATGTAGCAGAAAACAAATTGGCCTAAAATGTTAAAGAATTTTGATTTTAAAATTTTTTTTTGAGAATGTTATACAGCAGAATGTGAAAACTATATTTTTTTTTTCAAAATTGTCGCTCTTTTTTTGTTTATAGCGCAAAAAATAAAAAATCGCAGAGGTGATCAAATACCACCTAAAGAAAGTTCTATTTGTGGGGAAAAAAAAACATCAATTTTATTTGGGTACAGCGTTGCACGAGCGTGCAATTGTCCGTTAAAGTAACGCAGTGCCGAATAGCAAAATAGGGCCTGGTCATTAAGGGGGTAAATCCTTCCGGTCTAAAAGTGGTTAATATCCAGCTTTAATGACCCATTTGCTTTATTTTGGGTCCATAACCTCTTGTGAGCGCATTCAACTATTTTTTTCGGTGGTGTGGAGACCTATCTGCATCTTTGATCACCTTTATCATTTTGGATAGTTCAACTTCATTCACCTGGGACTCACCAATATTTATTTTTTCACTCAATTTATATCAGTTCTTTATGGGACTTTATGTTTTTTTTTAGCACTGCACTTTATTTATTTACACTGTTTGGACAACTTTATGTCAGTTGATGTGCTTGCATTTTTTTTTTTTTTTTTAAGTTAGGGCGGTTTGAATTTTATTTTTTATAGGGTATATATATATTCTGTGTGAGTTTGTTCATTAACCACTTCTGGACCGGAAGGATTTTCCCCCTTAATGACCAGGCCATTTTTTGCGATTCGGCACTGCATGATTTTAACTGACAATTGCACGGTCGTGCGACGCTGTACACAAATGAAATTGATGTCCTTTTTTTCCCACAAATAGAGCTTTCTTTTGGTGGTATTTGATCACCTGTGCGATTTTTTTTTATTTTTTGCGCTATAAACAAAAAAAGAGCAACAATTCTGAAAAAAAAAAAAACAATATTTTCACATTCTGCTATATAACATTCCCCAAAAAAAAAAAAAAATCTAAATTTTTTAACATTTTAGGCCAATTTGTTTTCTGTTACATATTTTTGGTAAAAATAAAATCGCAATAAGCATATTTTGATTGGTTTGCGCAAACGTTACCGCGTCTACTAACTACGGGAAAGATTTATGTCATTTTTATTGTTTTGTTTTTTTTACTAGTAATGGCGGCGATCTGAGATTTTTTGCGGGACTGCGACATTGCGGCGGACAGATCGGACCCCTGACTGACATTTTGGACACTTTTGGGGGGGACCAGTGACATTACTACAGTAATCAGAGCTAAAAAATAATTACTGTTACTGTAATAATGACACTGGCAGGGAAAGGGTTAACAGTGTGGGTGATCAAGGGGTTAAATGTGTACCTAGGGGCGTGTTTTAACTGGGGGGGGCGTGACTTGTGGAATGACCATAGAGAACTGTGATCCTATATAGAAGGATCACAGGAGCTCTATGATCATTCCAGGGAGAAGAACGGTTGGATGTGTTTACAAAAGCTGATCGTCCTTCTCTCTCAGCGGGGAACGATCGTGGGTGACCGGCAGCAATCGGAACTGCCTGACCCATGCATCAGCTTCCCCGCTGACGCTGACGAGCGGGGGCGGGAGCGCGCCCTCTAGCTGCAGGTGGGCAACTGACGTAGCCCTACGTCGGTTTGCCTGGGAGAGCCACCCTGCCGCAGTAAATAGACGGCATGTGGTCGGCAACTGGTTAAAAGGTTCCAGATCTATACAAGCTAAATTCTCAGCTAGTTTTGTATGGGGGGAGGCTGTAATATCTGATATCTAGGTTCAAGACTGAAGGAAGCCGTATTCTGATGGAAGCACACAAGCACATTATGGGGTCGCGGTTCCATTACAGTCACTATGGAGCAAAATCCCCGAGGAACGTTTCCAACACCTTGTTTTATCTATGCCATGAAGAATGAAGGAAAAAGGGGGTCCAAACCGGTACTAGCAAGGTGGCCGGGGAGCAGTGGTGTATTTTGGTTTTGTGCTGCCCTAGGCAAGACTAAAATTGGGCGCCCCTCCTATGTAAATTTGCCCCACTCCTTTTTAAACGGATGTGACTCCCTCCAAAATTGAAGTCCCAGCATGAACCCCTGAGATCTCATGAGGGGGGTTAGAGGGGGTGGGAGAGAGAGAGAGAGAGAGGGGGTGGGTGAGAGGGGGTGGGAGAGAGAGGGGGGTGGGTGAGGGAGAGAGAGGGGGTGGGTGAGAGGGGTGGGAGAGAGAGGGGGGTGGGTGAGGGAGAGAGAGGGGGTGGGTGAGGGAGGGAGAGAGAGGGGGGGGTGAAAGAGAGAGGGTGTGAGAGAAAGGGGGGGATGAGAGAGAGGGGGGAATCAAGGAGAGAGAGAAGGGGGATGAGAGAGAGAAAGGGGGGTGTGAGGGAGAGTGAGGGGGAATGAAAGAGAGAGGGTGGGGGGGTGAGAGAGAGAGGAGGATGTGAGAGTGGGGGGGATGAGAGAGTGGGGGGGGGGTGAGAGAGAGGGGGGATGAGAGAGAGGGGGATGAGAGAGCGAGAGGGAGGGGGATGAGAGAGAGGGGGGGTGAGAGAGAAAGAGAGAGGTGAGGGAGAGAGAGAGGGGGTGAGTGAGAGGGGGTGAGTGAGAGAGAGAGGGGGGGTGAGAGAGGAGGGTGAGAAAGGCGGCTCTAGCAACCAGTGGCCAATAGAGTTTCAGGTGGAGGGGGGTGGCTTTTTTACTGTCCCCTTGCAAAGTGCCGCCCTAGGCCTGGGCCTTGTTGGCCTAGGCCAAAATACAGCACTGATGGGGAGTATATGGGTTAGCAAATAATGGATTCATATTTGATTGTAGAATGATCTGAATATAGTTGATGTCCCAGAATGCACTGTGGTATGTAGTAGGACTCTGCACAGGGGAGAGCGGAGCGCTGACACTGGTAATGTATTCCAGGGAGTGTCCTCTGTTATCTACAACTTTATCATCTGTCCCCCATTGTTGTGTTTATCCCTTCATCCTACTTTCTATAGCCTGTGAGCAGAATGTTTAAAATAGTCTCCTTATCTGTGTACATAGCACACCTTCCACGCCGCATGTGACCGGCCTATTCACCAAAAAGAATTATTTCATACATTATACTAACGCCGTCTCCCCGCATCGCTGATCACGAGTGTTTGCACCTCTGCTATCAGGCAATGTACGTCAGCTTCCCTCTGTCCCCAGATCACAGATTTATTTCTTTAAAAAAAAGGGTCATTGGTGCCGTGTGACCAGCAAAAAATGCCACAACAGCTATGGGGTGCATAGAAGCAAGAAAGTAGAGTTGCGCTATGACGTCAGCGCTATGGACAGCGATGACGTCAGAGTATCATCCGCTAGTCCCGGAAGTGCGGGTGATCGTTTGTTGTGATTCTATACATGTTTGATCTTTCTCTATAGAAGTCCAATACTGTTTTTACAATAAATGTTACTCGGGTTTTATACTATGTGGAACATCTTTTATTTTTTGAGCTGAATATATGGATACCGGAATCTAATGCCTGATCCTTATGGTGTAGCATGAACCCACAGGAACATCATTCCAAGCCCTGGCAGGGCAAACAGCCAAAGGTGCTACTGGCCTCCTATAATAAGAGGTCCAGTATTTTTGGTAAGAGGCCATTCGGTTTCACCTAGGGTGGCGATATCTTCGGTGATTAGCAGAACACGGTGGTGGCGTTGGGTTGTAAGGAACTTTGATCGCCTATCTGTTTTGACTTCATTTCTTTTAGCTTAAAATTGCTTTGGAACTTCATATTGCAACTTCCGCTATATGCTATTCTGTGTGCCCTATCTTCAATAAATATATTATATATATATATATATATATATATATATATATATATATATATATATATATTGGCCGTTCTCCATCCTGGGGACACCGACGCTTGCGGTCTCAACGGATTTAGATTGTGTGTCCACAATAGTGATCGACCGATATCGGATTTTTGTTGCCAATACCGATATTTTGGCCATTGAATATCGGTATCGGCCGATATTGGCCGATATTTTTGTACATTTAAAAATGTTTTTATGTTTTTTATTTTTACACTTGAGAGGTACTGTGGTGGAGGGATCTGGGGGTCTAAAAGGCCCCAAACCCCTCCTCTGCACTTAAAAACAGCCAAGTTTGGCTGTTTTGAATGCTGTCATTTTTTTAAATCTGGTGCAGAGTACCCGGAAGTGATGTCATGATATCCCTACCGGGTTTTTACATGGAGACCCGATCAGAGCCGAATGTGGCTTTGATCCGGTCTTCAGCGGCCGTGCAGGTAGGATGCCTGGGTCTCCCAGTGGGATGGGAGACCCGAGGGGGCCGCAGAAGGCGGCGGGAGACGTCCCCTCCCACTCCTTGTAATGACAGCTGAGCGGATTCTCAGCCGCATCGGTTGTCATTACAAGACAGCCGACCGTCGGCTATGGACGCCGGTATCGGGGTGATGCCTCTAGCTGCAGCCATCACTCCGGTACCGCACTTTCCTGAAATATCGGCAATATCCGTAACCTCAGGGGCCGATTCCGATATATCGGGGAAAGTGCATATCGGTCCTCAATATATCGGCTTTGCCGATAATCAGTCGATCCCTAGTCATCACTCCATCTGTTTTTGACCCAGTGTTTCCCTTTACAGGCGAACTACTTGCTCTTTGTCTGGATTTGCGGGGCTCAGTACTCCCCAGGAGGGGTACCCCGGTATGCTGCCAGGGGCTCTCCTCTTAAGCTGATATTACTGGGCATCCCTGGTGTGGTTAGGGGGCACCCTCTATCCCAGCCATTGAAGATTTGCTTTGTTATGTTATTTGTGTCTGCCAAATAATTCAAGGGTCTCTGATGAAGCACTCTGGAACATTACAGTTCAGCGAAACGCGTCAGTACCCATGTCATCTTTGTTTGACCCTCAGCGGGCCATCTGTATCCATTGGCCAGATTTTCTCTTCTATGGCGGATGTGTAACTGTACTTATACATATGCAATTATTGTTTTACTTTTTAACCAAGTGTATACAATAAATTGATTTTTAAATGTACTTTTCTTGTTGATTTCCATATGCTCACCATTGCACATTCCACACCCTTCAAAGTCCCCCTTTTTTTTTTTTACTAAGTGGAGTTTGACTCCCTGTGGTTCCTTTTGGATTCCGGAGAACCTCCCCTCTTTTTAGTCTTGATTATCATTATTGGGATGTGGCAGGGGCGTAACTACAGGGGTTGCAGTTGCAACCGGGCCCAATGCTCCAGGGGCCTGTGTGGCTCCCCTGTACACCTGGATAGGAGGGGGGGGGGGGGCAGCATGTAGAGAAATCACTATCCTCCTTTTTCCTCCTGTAGCTGCAGGAGGAAAATGGATGAGATTGGTTCCTCTGTATGCTGCCCCCGCCACTCCTCCTATCCAGTTCACTTGTGTTCTGCTGTCTCTGGGCCCCTGTGTGCTCCCCTGTGTGCTCCCCTGGTTCCCTTCCCCCCCCCCCCACTGTGCTCCCTCCCCTCTCCTGCCGGCTGCTGCAGGGGATGTGAACCAGGAAGGGGTCGGTAAATATGTAATTTACCAGCTCCTTCCTTTTCTGAATGGACAGAGTCATAGTCAGTCACATTGTATAAAAATAAAATAAAATGACAAAAAATACAATTAAAATACCAAAAAATAAAAACTACTGACACCAGTGGGTGAACTTCCAGGATCGCAAAGGTCACACTTGCAACCGGGCCCTGGCATTCCACCACCGTGGGGAGGCCCCAAAATGGCAAGAAGGGGGCCCACTGCAGAACTTGTGAAAGGGTCCATAATAAAGGGCCTCCCCATGAGAGTAAAGGGCCCCAGGATCAGTGGGAAGAGCCCCAGGCTTGAAGGGAAGGGCCCCTGGCCAGGAGTCCGGGGGGCTCTCCATGGTTTCTTGCACCAGCGCCCTGAAGGTTCTAGTTATGCCTCTGGGATGTGGGTGTGGTTGATTGCAATTACTCTCAACACCCTGTTGCTTCTGTCCTATATGTATATATATATAGTAATATTTCTAGTGCAACTCTACTTTCTTATTTACATGCTTGTATTTGTGTCGCTTTCACACAGGAGAATTTGCTGTTCTGATTGAATCTACAATATGTTGTGTTTTATTTATATTTATCATTTATAGCGCAGTTATTCTTCTGATAAATTTACAAAGGGTTCATACTAGTGATCGAGCGATATCGGCTTTTCGTTGCCGATACCGATATTTTGGCCAATTCATATTGGTATCAGCCGATGTTTGCCGATATTTTTGTACATTTAAAAAAAACAATTTTTCAAATTTTTTTTTTTTGACAGGTTCTCTTGTGGAAGGATCACGGAAGACCCCAAACCCCTCCTCTGCACTTAAAAGTAGAGATCAACCGATTATCGGCAAAGCTGATATATCGAGGGCCGATATGCACTTTACCCAATATATACGAATCGGCCCCCGGAGGTTACTGATATTGCCGATATTTGGGGAAAGTGCTGTACCGGAGTGATGTCTGCAGCTAGAGGGATCACCCCGATACCGGCATCCATAGCTGTCTTTTAATGACTGAGAAGCCGCTCGGCTGTCATTACAAGGAGCGGGAGGGGATGCCTCCCTCCCACCGGAGGGATGGGAGACCCGGGCGAGCTGCGGAAGGCGGTGGGAGGGGCGTCCCATCCCGTTCCTTGTAATGACAGCCGGGGGGGGCTTCTCAGCCACATCAGTTGTCATTACAAGACAGCCGACTGTCGGCTATGGACGCCGGTACCGGGGTGATGCCTCTAGCTGCAGACATCACTCCGGTACAAGCACTTTCCCGAAATATCGGCAATATTGGTAACCTCCGGGCCCGATTCCGATATATCGGGGAAAGTGCAGGTTGGCCCTCGATAATCGGCTTTGCCGATAATCGGTCAATCCCTAGTTCATACCACCTTGGGGGCCCAAATCTGATTATAATGACTAAGCAGCTGAATATCTGGGTCTGAGCAGGATTTGGTGAACATGACTTAACCACTTCAGCTCCAGAAGATTTACCCCCCTGCATGAACAGGCCATTTTTTTGTGATACAGCACTGCGTTACTTTAAATGACAATTGCGCGGTCGTGCGACGCTGTACCCAAATAAAATATATTTCCTTTTTTTCCCACAAATAGAGATTTCTTTTGGTGGTATGTGAATTTAAATGTTTGCGCTATAAACAAAAAAAGAGCGACAATTGTGAACAAAAAACAATATTTTTTACTTTCTGCTATAAAACACATCCAAAAAAAAAAAATATAAAAAAGAAAAAATATATATATAAAAGATCAAATTTCTTCATCATTTTAGGCCAATTTGTTTTCTGCTACATATTTTTGGTAAAAAAATCCCAATAAGTGTATTTTAATTGGTTTGCGCAAAAGTTATAGCAAACTATGGGATAGATTTATAGGATTTTTTTTCTTTTACTAATAATAGCGGTGATCAGTGTTTTTTTTTAGTGTGACTGCAACATTGCAACAGACATCTGACACTGACACTTTTTGGGGACCAGTGACACCAATACAGTGATCACTGTACTAATGACACTGGCAGGGAAGGGGTTAACATCAGGGGCAATCAGAGAGTTAAATTTGTGCCTAGCCAGTGTTTGTGTACTCTGTGGGGGAGGTGCTTTGACTGGAGGGAGACAGAGATCTGTATTCCTTCTTAGCAGAAACACAAGATTCCCGAATTCCCCTCTGATAGAACGGTGATTGGTTACATAGAAAGACCACCATTCTGCCTCTCTCATAAACGATTGCTGGGTGCCGGCAAACATCGGGTCCGCCGGACCCGCTGATTGGCTCCCACTGTGTCCAATCACACCAAGAGCGGGTCGCCGGCGGGGTGCACAGGTACGTGATTTCACGCTGAAGGGCCACCCTGCCGCAGTATACCATATCTCACACAAGTAAGTACACCCCTCACATTTTCGTAAATATTTTATTCTATCTTTTCATGTGACAACACTGAAGAAATGACACTTTGCTACAATGTAAAGTAGTGAGTGTACAGCTTGTATAACAGTGTAAATTTACTGTCCCCTCAAAATAACTCATCACACAGCCATTAATGTCAAAACCACTGGCAACAAAAGTGAGTACACCCCTGTCCAAAATTGGGCCCAAAGTGTGAATATTTTGTGTGGCCACCATTATTTTCCAGCACTGCCTTAACCCTCTTGGGCATGGAGTTCACCAGAGCTTCACAGGTTGCCATTGGATTCCTCTTCCAGTGGCAACCTGCGGCTGAATTTGACAGCTGCACTCACTCTCACTTTCATTGCGGCCATGCCCCCGCCCGCCCGCTCGCCCACCAATCCTGGCTGTGCTGGGTGAATGTTCACACTGTTTACACTGCTGCATGTCCTGCTAGGCTGTTGGCATATAATGGAGTAATGCGGGACAAAGCCCCTGTACACCGGGAGCGCAGGACAAAGATTAAAATGCGGGAAGGTACCGGCCATTCCGGGACTGTTGGGAGGTATGCCCAATGGTGCCTCAGTTTGTTTTTCAATCCCTGTGTGTGCTACTAGAGTTGAGAGTAGGTAAAACATATTCTGGAATAACCTGAGTCACTGAATTGGGTCATGGTTACAAGAGGCCAGGGCTGGATGACTCATCCTGGCAGCTCTCTGGTGCCTCCCCCCTAGTGTCTGCAAGGTTGGAGAACCTTCTAGAACTAGAGGACAGGGGTTTGGAGGAGCTGCCATGAATATTTATGGGGCCTCAGCCAATCCCCAAATGAGGGCTGGCAGGGGACTGAGACAACCCCATAAATAGACATGAGCCATTGCAGCATGAGAGTGATGGTAGAAGATGGAGCAGCAGTGCTGAGGGGACGCTCTCGTGACCCTTGAGGTGGGACCCCTTACTGGGAGAGGGGGTTTACCTCAGGCCGGGTGCTCAGGAAAGCTGGCCTGGAAGGATCCTGACACAGGAGGCGGTGGAAGGATTTATGCCGGAGAGGCAGTGGGAAGGAGCAAGGAGAGACAGTGAGTAGATCACCACGGTGCAGAGACAAGAAAAGGGGAGAAGGGGGAAGGTGTATGGCGCTGCCAAAAAGTGCTGATGGTTCTGTATGTCCAAAATAGGTGCTAAAAGTATATACGATATAAATCACCACTATGAATTATAATTAAAGTGTCAAGTGCATCATATGTGTATCACTAATAAATATGTGCAATGCTGTAGGATATTCAACTCTGTGGATGATAAATATTTGTGCTATGAGGAAAGGTTGATACAAAATTGGTGTGAATTGGTGTGTATACAGTTTGGTAAGAAAATTAAAAATAAATAAAGTGTATGAAATGTAAAAAATAAAAAACAGTTGGATCCACTTAAATCTACAGCCTTATGATCGTAAAATACAAAACATCAAGTATGGCATAAATAAGGTGCACAGTAGGTATATAAATATTATGGCAGCAATAGTACAAGAATAAATAAGTCCGTAACACCTAAGAAAGGCGGATAGTCCCACAATGCTAAAAAAACTTTTCCTAAAATACAGGGCAAAAGGTGACTTGAGTGCAGGTGCTCTGATGATAAATATTGAAGGTGCTCAGGTATATGGTGACCATTCAGTGCTCCCCGCACCCCTTGGACCGCACTCACCAGAGCTATATACCCCTACAGGGGTGTCAGGCCTTGAATCTATAATCCTGGGTCTCCTCCACTGACCATCAAAGTGGTTGGGTGGTCCAATTATCTGCCCGAATCTTGTAAACCCGGCTCCTTGGTATTAGGGTCCAAAGGTGTACCGATATATGGGGGAAGAAGGCTCACATAGAGTAGTACCGCTTTTAAAATACAGAACGGGTAGGTCTCTCAAATTAATGAGTAGACCACAGAAAGCATAAGTGTAATGTCAAGGATGGCCACAGGATGTCTCCTTTATATTCTCAATGGCGATGTCCACATAGTAGGAAATAAATTAGGACAGGGACATAGTGTAACTCCGTATATAAGGCATTTATTAATGATAAAAGGCAGATAAAAACACTCACATTTGCGATGTGAATTCAAGGCATCTATAAGTTACAGGTACGCTGGAAACGAACGAACATCTCCCTCGCTGTTAGTGTCTAAGGAGCCGGCTTGTTGGGGGCGTGGTCTCGTCACGTCTAGATCACCCGACCGGTTTCGCTATGACACCCCTGATGACGCTAACCTATAGCGAAACCGGTCGGGTGATCTAGACGTGACGAGACCACGCCCCCAACAAGCCGGCTCCTTAGACACTAACAGCGAGGGAGATGTTCGTTCGTTTCCAGCGTACCTGTAACTTATAGATGCCTTGAATTCACATCGCAAATGTGAGTGTTTTTATCTGCCTTTTATCATTAATAAATGCCTTATATACGGAGTTACACTATGTCCCTGTCCTAATTTATTTCCTACTATGTGGACATCGCCATTGAGAATATAAAGGAGACATCCTGTGGCCATCCTTGACATTACACTTATGCTTTCTGTGGTCTACTCATTAATTTGAGAGACCTACCCGTTCTGTATTTTAAAAGCGGTACTACTCTATGTGAGCCTTCTTCCCCCATATATCGGTACACCTTTGGACCCTAATACCAAGGAGCCGGGTTTACAAGATTCGGGCAGATAATTGGACCACCCAACCACTTTGATGGTCAGTGGAGGAGACCCAGGATTATAGATTCAAGGCCTGACACCCCTGTAGGGGTATATAGCTCTGGTGAGTGCGGTCCAAGGGGTGCGGGGAGCACTGAATGGTCACCATATACCTGAGCACCTTCAATATTTATCATCAGAGCACCTGCACTCAAGTCACCTTTTGCCCTGTATTTTAGGAAAAGTTTTTTTAGCATTGTGGGACTATCCGCCTTTCTTAGGTGTTACGGACTTATTTATTCTTGTACTATTGCTGCCATAATATTTATATACCTACTGTGCACCTTATTTATGCCATACTTGATGTTTTGTATTTTACGATCATAAGGCTGTAGATGTAAGTGGATCCAACTGTTTTTTATTTTTTATATTTCATACACTTTATTTATTTTTAATTTTCTTACCAAACTGTATACACACCAATTCACACCAATTTTGTATCAACCTTTCCTCATAGCACAAATATTTATCATCCACAGAGTTGAATATCCTACAGTATTGCACATATTTATTAGTGATACACATATGATGCACTTGACACTTTAAATATAATTCATAGTGGTGATTTATATCGTATATACTTTTAGCACCTATTTTGGACATACAGAACCATCAGCACTTTTTGGCAGCGCCATACACCTTCCCCCTTCTTTTCCTTCATTCTCACTATATTCTTAGGAATATAGTATAAAGGTAGGCTGCAGCCAATATCAAACACTAGAAATCTAAAATTATCCTAAGCGCGGATTTTCTACATTTCAAGAAAAGGGGAGAGACTGCCACCTGAAGCAGGCCTTTCTTGAAGACCACGTAGTGCCAAGTCTTCATCTAACCTTGCTCTGGGAGGTCTCCATGTATGTGTGCCAGTCGGGCAGGATTGGGGCAGAGAATCAGCCAGGAGGACTGGGAGGAAGATCAGCCATTAGTGTCTGGTAGCAGCCAGGTGGGCTAACATTCTGCAAGCAGGTTGAACTGGGATCAGTGGCCACAGGAAGGCAGAAGGAAGTGTATTTGCAGTTCACCCACTTTGCCCTACTTTGCCTATGGAACTGTGAGTTCCTGCCTGTAATGAGTTTTTGCTGAACTAGCTAAAATTGTTAGTTCCACCAGGAGTGAACAGCGGGAGCTGTACATAAGTAACCAAGTTTGTGCAGGTGGAAGGAAGAGGAGGACTTCTTGTAAATAGGTAGGAAGTTTCCCTGGTTCAGTGCTTTTGGATATTTTCAAGTTGGACATCCCACAATTCCCTACCCTATCCAAGTTATCAACCCTTGATAAAACATCAAAAACTAGACAAGGACTGGTTTCTGCGTTGGAGTGTGTGCAGGAAAAGCTATGTGACTGGCTGTGCAGCAGTGGGGACCCAGGACAATAGCGACTTTGATGGGGCTCATGCTACACAAGCAAAGCCAATGGTGGCGAGGAAGATTGTCCCCTTTTGCTTGCCAAAATGTAACCACACCAGTTTTTTGCCATGGCACGCTACATGTGTTGCAGGTCATTCTCCCTGAAGTGTCCCTTGTTCTCAAGTTCCAAAGTTGGGAGTTATGGGGACATCAACCATGCCCGTGTGCCTTCACCACCACATTACCTTCCAGCCCATTCGTGCTTGGCCTGGTTTGGAGCTTACACTGGGCCCCTTTCCCTTTGCAGACAAACAAGGAGACCTAGGAGCACATGGAAGGTAAGAAGGTGGCCATTGAGGAAAATATTTCCAAAAAGTTTTTGGTGCCAAGAGATCGGCTTTAATTCCCGCTATACCCAAAGTTCATATATTGTTTATTACTTTCTAGGAAGTACAATGGATGTAAGTGAAATAATCCACATAAATCACATCTAGTAATCTCCAGTTGAGTCATTCTTCCATTCAGTATGTATGGAAGAGCCCTGGGGCCAAGATTTCTGAGTTTGAAAAATTATTATTTTTTTTTACAGAATTCTGAGTTTGAAAGTCAGAATTTTGAGATTAAAAGTCAGAATTCTGACTTTGCAAGTCAGAATTCTGAGATTACAAGTTTGAACCATGCTAAAATTTATTAAACACAATTCTGAGATTAAAAATCAGAATTCTGAGATTATAAATGTGAACCATGCTAAAATTTATTAAACACAATTCTGAGATTAAAAGTCAGAATTCTGAGATTACAAGTTTGAACCATGCTAAAATTTATTAAACACAATTCTGAGATTTAAGGCCCGTACACACGCACCGATTGCTGGCTGTAAATTTTCAGCCGCCGTCCAATCGGCCGATTATTGGCTTGTTAGTATGATGCTTCCGACAACCGACTGCGACTTTTCGGCCGAACAAAATCTGGTGTGCAGGCTATAAAATTTTTGTTGGCCAACAAAGAACGGCCGATTGTTCGTCAGTCAGTACAGATTTTGGCTGACAAAAATGTGATGATCAAGACTGGGCATGCTCAGAGAAGAAAAAACACACGAAAAGTAGACCAGAACATGACATCACTTCTGCAGTCGGTTGTTGTTGGCCGACAAAATTTGTGTGCAGTCTTGAGCACTTTTCAACCAACAAAACACCACTCTGGACAAAAGACGGCCGAACGGTCGGCCGACAATCGGTATGTGTGTACGGGGCTTTAAAGTCAGAATTCTGAGATTCAAACTCAGAAATCTGACTTTGAAACTCAGAATTCTGACTTTTAATCTCAGAATTGTGTTTAATAAATTTTAGCATGGTTCAAACTTGTAATCTCAGAATTCTGACTTTCAAACTCAGAATTCTGTAAAAAATAAAAATAAAAATTTCAAACTCAGAAATCTTTGAAATGATTTTTATGATGGCCCCAGGGCTCTTCCATTCAGTATGGCAGTCCTGTGTTGTAATAAATCCTGTACAATAAATAAAGGTCTGTAGAAATGTATTGTATCCTTTTTTTTTTCTTTGTTACATATGTTAAAATAAATACATTGTAATTGCAGAAGGAAGGAACAATATATACAATACAATCCACTAAAGGTCATCATGTGGGAAGTCACGGCTGACACACCTTAAATTTCTTGGTGTTTGGTCATCATGGGAAAATAGCATGTCTAACAAAAATGTGAAGAAAAACAGGTAGGTCTTGTTATCTCTAGAAAACCTGAGTGGAGTCACCGGCCCCAGCTGGTATAAAATATTCTTCTTGGAGGACGAGGAACCAGTCACTGCTCCGGAGAGGGAT
>NC_138772.1:9969324-10069324 GCF_965119305.1 Pelophylax lessonae
ATGATATTAACCCTTGTGGTCCAAACCAATGCAACCAACCTCCAAGCCTTCCATAAGGAACTATAATATCATAAAATATGAAACAATAAAATACACAATTAAAATCCTGTAGTCACATACACGAACTGGTCAAGGGGGGTGCTGCAAAGAAAAGGTAATCCTATATTCATAGCCCTTAAAGATGGTGTTGATCGGGGAATATTCATACTTGTAATTATACAGGAATACAAAGTAATTCCTTGCTCCCCTCGGGAGCCCAATTTCCATGCTGCGTTGCCTGACAGTACATCAACTGCTCCCCATTGGGATGAATATTAAGCTAGGCTAACCTACAAATCTGTTTCACACAAACCCACCATAAACATAAAATAAATCAAACATTATAACTATTTTTATATTTACAATATTCATATATTCTTCTTCTAGTTTGTATTTAAATGGACAATTAGTAGCATGTGCAATTTGTTATACAGTATCTCACAAAAGTAAGTACGCCCCTCACATTTTTGTAAATATTTTATTCTATCTTTTCATGTGACAACACTGAAGAAATGACACTTTGCTACAATGTAAAGTAGTGAGTGTACAGCTTGTATAACAGTGTAAATTTGCTGTCCCCTCAAAATAACTCAACACACAGCCATTAATGTCTAAACCGCTGGCAACAAAAGTGAGGACACCCCTAAGTGACAATGTCCAAATTGGGCCCAAAGTGTCAATATTTTGTGTGGCTGCCATTATTTTCCAGCACTACCTTAACCCTCTTGGGCATGGAGTTCACCAGAGCTTCACAGGTTGTCACTGGAGTCCTCTTCCACTCCTCTCTGATGACATCACAGAGCTGGTGGATGTTAGAGACCTTGCGCTCCTCCACCTTCTGTTTGAGGAAGCTTATAACCTAGGCCATCTTTATGTAGAGCAACAATTCTTTTTTTCAGATCCTCAGAGAGTTCTTTGCCATGAGGTGCCATGTTGAACTTCCAGTGATCAGTATGAGAGAGTGAGAGCGATAACACCAAATTAACACACCTGCTCCCCATTCACACCTGAGACCTTGTAACACTAACGAGTCACATGACACCGGGGAGGGGAAATGGCTAATTGGGCCCAATTTAGACATTTTCACTTATGTTGCCAGCTTCCCTCCCTTCGGAGACTGGGCCGTAGGGCAGTATTTAAACATGATAACGACCCCAAATACACCTCCAAGATGACCCCTGCCTTGCTAAAGAAGCTGAGGGTAAAGGTGATGGACTGGCCAAGCATGTCTCCAGACCTAAACCCTATTGAGCATCTGTGGGGCTTCCTCAAACAGAAGGTGGAGAAGCGCAAGGTCTCTAACATCCACCAGCTCTGTGATGTCATCATGGAGGAGTAGAAGAGGACTCCAGTGGCAACCTGTGAAGCTCTGGTGAACTCCATGCCCAAGAGGGTTAAGGTAGTGCTGGAAAATAATGGTGGCCACACAAAATATTAACACTTTGGCCCCAATTTGGACATTGTCACTTAGGGGTGTATTCACTTTTGCTGCCAGCGGTTTAGACATTAATGGCTGTGTGTTCAGTTATTTTGAGGGGACAGCAAATTTACACTGTAAGACGGCTCTCATTCATTTATATTGCATTTGTTATGACAAGCGACTTGGGGCGACTTGAGGGCACACAAGTCGCCTGACAAGTCGTACTAGTGTGAATGGAGCCTTATACAAGCTGTAAACTCACTACTTTACATTGTAGCAAAGTGTCATTTCTTCAGTGTTGTCACATGAAAAGATAGACTAAAATATTTACAAAAATGTGAGGGGTGTACTTACTTTTGTGAGATACTGTGTATTTTTTAGCAGAGACCCAAGAGAATAAAATGGTGATGGTTGCAATATTTTATATCGCACTGTATTTGCACGCATTTTTGGGAAAAAAAAAATAGAAAACTAAACAGTAAAGTTAGCCCAATGTTTTTGTATAATGTGAAAGATGACGTCACGCCGAGAATCGTGAACTTTATTCTAAGCAAAAAAAAATTGTGATTTTCTGCAGAATCGCGCCGCTCTGATGTCTTCATATTTGACATTTCTGCAGACTTCTGAACTCTCTCACTCCCCAGACATTCCAGCGATTCAGTGAGAAGATACAAATGTATACAGTCTATGCTTTTCTATAGAGGATTATTTCTAAAAAAAAACACCCTGTGGTTTCTGGTGACCACACCCACTTATTCCTGTTCTGCAGGGATTATGGTTCTCACGCAACATTTTTGTTGTTTCCAAAGGAAATCATTATTGTAACCCCTTTACGCCGATGTAACGCAAATATCTGGCCTTTGGCTTTAAGGGTTGTACTGGAGTCATATGTAGCTGCAGGTATCAACCCGGTACCGTTTTTTAGGGGGAACGGCCGTTTTTTTTGTAATAACCCCCCCCCCTCCCCCTCCAGCCGCTCTGACCAGGTCTCCCGTCCCACCTGGAGACCCAAGCGACCAGTCAGCACATCCCCTCAGCTGGCCGGAGACCCAAACAAAGCCGGAATCGGCTCTGATCGGGTCTCTGATCTGGTAACCTGGAAGTGACGTCACTTCCTATTTACTGGAGTCTTAAAGGCGCCAGTTTTAAATAATAGAAAGTATTAAAAAACGCCGGTTTTGGTGTTTTGAATGTTTTCAAGTGCAGAGGAGGGATTTGCGGTCTTATGGCACTTTTCCACTGCAAGTACCGGCTCGGCTCCACTCGGCCCTGCTTGGCTCGGTTTGGTTTTCCACTGCGTGGTACCGCATGGTACGGTGTTGGAACGGTTCGGTACGGTTTGCTTTTCCACTAAAGTAGTAAGTGGGTGGGATAACAACAATTCTCTGACCAATCAGTGGCTAGTAGTGACAAACAGTCAAGGCTGCATGCAAAGGATTGTGGGATATGGAATCGGTACGGCCCTCTTGTAACCACAACCGAGGTGGTACTGTTTAAGCGAGCCGTACCGTTCGGTTCCATGTAGTGGAAAGGTGCCGCCATACCGTACCGTTCCAACACCGTACCATGCGGTACCATGCAGTGGAAAACCGCAAAAGTGAGCCGAACCGTTCGGTTCCATGCAGTGGAAAAGCGCCTTTATAGACCACAGATCCCTCCATAAAGAGTACCTATCACTGCTTATTAGGCCTCATCAGGGCTGCTGATAGAGGGGGGCCACTAGGCCTCCTGTAGGGGGCATACAGGGGGGCCCCAACAGCACAAGGAATCGGTGCAGTCAGGCGGAGAGGCAATTACAGAAGGAAGCCCTGTGCGACTCTCTGCAGCAGCTGAAAGCCATTTTTTTCCCCTCCTGCCAGCTTTCAGCTGATGCGGGGAGAGACACAGACACAGGGCATCGTTCCTGTAATTGCTTCTCCGACACCGATCCCCCTCCCTGTTCTGCCGCCTTCTGATCCCCACCATCCCACAGCGCTGCAGGCTTCCCTGTTCTGTAAAAAAAAAAAAAGAAATTGCAAAAAAAAAAAAAAGAATAATTAAACATTGTAATGAATAATTCTAAAAAAATTGTAAAATAAAATAATTTGAAACATTTAAAAAAAAAATGATATATATATTTTTTTAAAGGTAAGAAACAATTAAGGGCCAATTCACGCAAGTTCTCTGTTATGTTTGTGTCCGCTAATAATGAATTTAGTGTATTTTTTTGGAAAATATTGTCTTGATAGATTCGGGGAGGGGGGCGTGCCAGGTAGGCTGTACGGGGCTCCGTGATTTCTAACAGCAGCCCTGGGCCTCGTGCACACAGAAAGTTTTTACAGCGGCTGTTTATGGCATCAAAATTTTTTTCTGCAGCCAGTAAACTCCCCAGCATGTTCTCCTATGTCTCCCCAGCATGTTCTCCTATGTCTCCCCGGCATGTTCTCCTATGTCTCCCCGGCATGTTCTCCTATGTCTCCCCAGCATGTTCTCCTATGTCTCCCCAGCATGTTCTCCTATGTCTCCCCAGCATGTTCTCCTATGTCTCCCCGGCATGTTCTCCTATGTCTCCCCAGCATGTTCTCCTATGTCTCCCCAGCATGTTCTCCTATGTCCCCCCAGCATGTTCTCCTATGTCTCCCCGGCATGTTCTCCTATGTCTCCCCAGCATGTTCTCCTATGTCTCCCCAGCATGTTCTCCTATGTCTCCCCAGCATGTTCTCCTATGTCTCCCCAGCATGTTCTCCTATGTCTCCCCGGCATGTTCTCCTATGTCTCCCCGGCATGTTCTCCTATGTCTCCCCTGCATGTTCTCCTATGTCTCCCCAGCATGTTCTCCTATGTCTCCCCAGCATGTTCTCCTATGTCTCCCCAGCATGTTCTCCTATGTCTCCCCAGCATGTTCTCCTATGTCTCCCCAGCATGTTCTCCTATGTCTCCCCGGCATGTTCTCCTATGTCTCCCCTGCATGTTCTCCTATGTCTCCCCAGCATGTTCTCCTATGTCTCCCCAACATGTTCTCCTATGTCTCCCCGGCATGTTCTCCTATGTCTCCCCAACATGTTCTCCTATGTCTCCCCGGCATGTTCTCCTATGTCCCCCCAGCATGTTCTCCTATGTCTCCCCAACATGTTCTCCTATGTCTCCCCGGCATGTTCTCCTATGTCTCCCCAACATGTTCTATGTCTCCCCAGCATGTTCTCCTATGTCTCCCCGGCATGTTCTCCTATGTCTCCCCAGCATGTTCTCCTATGTCTCCCCGGCATGTTCTCCTATGTCTCCTCGGCATGTTCTCCTATGTTTCCCTGGCATGTTCTCCTATGTCTCCCCGGCATGTTCTCCTATGTTTCCCTGGCATGTTCTCCTATGTCTACACAGCATATTCTCCTATGTCTCCCCGGCATGTTCTCCTATTTCTACACGGCATGTTCTCCTATGTCTCCCCAGCATGTTCTCCTATGTCTCCCCAGCATGTTCTCCTATGTCTCCCCCAGCATGTTCTCCTATGTCTCCCCAGCATGTTCTCCTATGTCTCCCCAGCATGTTCTCCTATGTCTCCCCGGCATGTTCTCCTATGTCTCCCCAGCATGTTCTCCTATGTCTCCCCGGCATGTTCTCCTATGTCTCCCCAGCATGTTCTCCTATGTCTCCCCAGCATGTCCTCCTATGTCTCCCCGGCATGTTCTCCTATGTCTCCCCAGCATGTTCTCCTATGTCTCCCCGGCATGTTCTCCTATGTCTCCCCAGCATGTTCTCCTATGTCTCCCCAGCATGTTCTCCTATGTCTCCCCGGCATGTTCTCCTATGTCTCCCCAGCATGTAAACCCAGGGGGACCTGAAAAAGTAAAATTCAGCAGCCCTTTTAGGGGCAGTGCTACAAATATAATGTTTGGAGGTTCTAAGTAATTTTCTAGCAAAACATATTGATTTTTAACTTGTAAGTAACAAAAGTCAGAAATTAACCCGGTCTTCAAGGGGTAAAAGAACTATTTCTGGAGGGTTATGTGACTCCCATCATGGCTGCTGCTGATTGATCATTTTTCTCCACGTAATCCTGCGTTATGGAGAGAAGTCCTATGGCCCTGCAATTTAACACTTAGATATTCATAAATATTTTCCCCCAAGCAGTGCCATCCTAATAGCATTATGGGCCCCTGGGCAAAGTAATGCACTGGGGCCCCTAAAAGGGAAATGGTGACCAACACACACTGCAGAAAATAGGGGGGGGGTTAAATTATGCTACATATTGGGTGTGGAATATTAATCTGATAAGAAATTTTAATAAAATTTTTTACAATTTTTAAAAAAAATTAAATAATTTGTTACATTTTTTTTTGCAGTGCTGTTGGGGTCCTTGGAGAGATGTCCGGAGTCTACACAGACCCCTGAAGTCTCACTTTTAGGACAGATAACAGGACTGAGGAAACATTCCCCAGTTCCTTTCTGCAGCCGCAGCTGTACTACAGATGAATGAACAGAGGCTCATGTTTATTCATAAACTGAAGCATAGTAAACACAGCTTACTATGCTTTAATTATAAATGAACACTGGAGTGATCAGTACTAATCACTCACTGTGTTCATTCAGAAAAGGAAGGGGCTGGTTATTATAATTAGATATATACCGGCCCCTTCCCCCCGCTCTCCATCCTGAAGATCCCTGCAGCTGTTGGCGGGAGAGGAGTGGAGGGAAGCCAGCAGCGCTGTGGGCACACAGGGTGGTCTGGGAAGGGGGAATCCGATAGTGGACAGAGTGGTTGATCAGTGGAGTGGGTGGGAGAAATAGCTGGAACCAATCCTTTTAGCGGCTCTCACTGCAGCAGCTGAAAGCCGGCAGGAGGGAGGAGGAGGTGGCGGCTTTCAGCTGCTCTGTCATGTGTCTGCATGTGATTCCCCCTGCTGCGGGGGAGGGAACTGCAGGGGCCCCTACATGCACCTGAGAACCTATCAAAACTGGAGCAACCAATCAGCTTCTGTCTTTCATTTTCAAAGTTTAACAGAACAAGCTAAAGCTAGAAGGTGATTGGTTGCCATGCACAGCTACTCCAGATTCTGTCTGCTTGATGAAATACACTTCATTGAGGACATTGCTGGGGCAGCAGGGAACATTTTTTGTTTCTTTTTGCACTTTGTTACTTTTTTTACACCATTTTTACACTACTTTGGTCAATGCAGTGGGAAGGGAGGACACTTATCAGATTTGTCACACAGCGAGGCAGGGGGGGGGGGGGGGGTAATAAGAAGCAATAAAACAGATTAGGAAAATTGGGCAGCTTGATTCATTATTTCCTCCCGAAAACAAAAAGAAAGAGCAGCGCCATCTAAGCACAGCAATAGGGTATTTTTATTCCAAACAGATGAATAAAATTAACAGGATAACAGAGATGTCAGCGCATGTATTCTGACTCCAATAGTGACTTATCACTTGCTGAGACCTATTCCTGGCCTGTAGAAGCAGATACAATCAACGCGGACAATCGTTATCAGATAGCTGAACTCACCAGACACCGTTTCTTCCCATCCGCATAGGTTTTATTGCAAGCAGTAGGTATAGCAGACAGCAAAATGTATCAGATTATTAAAGGATGATATCTGCAGGTCAAAACATGGTAATGTGTTCCCACATGTGAGCAGATTGTATAAAGGCCTAGACCAGTGATGGCGAACCTTGGCACCACAGATGTTTTGTAACTACATTTCCCATGATGCTCCTGCACTCTGCCGTGTAGTTGAGCATCATGGGCAATGTAGTTCCAAAACATCTGGGGTGCCAAGGTTCACCATCACTGGCTTAGACAGATGTGGCCATCTCTATTCCCACAAGCATAAAGAAGCAGGAACAGGAAATACATCATCAATGGGAGGGGACAGGAAGGAACACAGAAGGGAAGACAGAAAGGCAAGTGCAACAACCAAAATAACCACAAGATGGCAGTATAATGACCAAATATATAGATATTACCACAACTATGCATTATATTATATCTTACATATTGCATCATGAATGCTGCCGCCAGACTCATCCATCTTACAAATCGCTCAGTGTCCGCCGCTCCTCTCTGTCAAGCCCTCCACTGGCTTCCGCTCACCCAACGAATCAAATTCAAATTACTAACGACATCTTACAAAGCCATCCACAACTTAGCCCCCAACTACATCACTAGCCTAGTCTCAAAATACCAACCTAATCGCTCTCTTCGTTCCTCTCAGAACCTCCTGCTCTCTAGCTCCCTCGTCTCCTCCTCCCATGCTCGCCTCCAGGACTTTTCCAGAGCCTCTCCAATCCTGTGGAACTCCTTACCCTTATCTGTCCGATTATCTCCTACTCTATTAGCTTTTAGGCGATCTCTGAAAACCCTCCTCTTCAGAGAAGCCCATCCTACCCACACCTAACAACTCTACTTCCATTTTATCCATCTGCCCATCCCCCTCGGTTACTGCCTTTTGTTTCACTTGACCCTCCCTTCTAGAGTGTAAGCTCCAATGAGCAGGGCCCTCTGATTCCTCCTGTATTGAATTGTATTGTAACTGTATTGTCTTCCCCACACTGTAAAGCGCTGCGCAAACTGTTGGCGCTATATAAATCCTGTATAATAATAATAATAATAATATTGCTGTACCAACACAGCATGTATCTGGATATAAAGTGTTCATCCGCTCTGGGGGAGGAAGGGCTGCGGTACAATGTGGAGAGCCTATTGTCACGGTTGCGCTGTCAGCTCCCAACGCTTCCTGGGACACGGGTACACTCTAGAGCAGGGGGTCTTCAAACTATGGCCCTCCAGTTGTTCAGGAACTACAATTCCCATCGTTCCTAGTCTTGTCTGCGAATATCAGAGTTTTACAAAGCCTCATGGGATGTGTAGTTCCGCAACAGCTGGAGGGCCGTAGTTTGAGGATCCCTGGGAAGCCGGCCAACGTCACATCCGGATGTCAGGTGGAGCAGGGCGGTGCGCGCATTCGGAGCATACGTGCTCCTTCATCCGGCAATCTGCTTCCCATCTTGGAAGAGGTGGAAGTAGGGAACCGGGGACCCCGAGTGTGTCAGAGTAACACTTAGGCTCTGTTCACATCTAAGCGTTTCTGGGCGATTTTCTGCTCTAAGGCTCAGCTCTAAAAATGTCCAACAAGACAAATCCCATTCATTTCAATGGCCCCCTGTTCACATGTGTGTGTTCTGTCACCTTAAGCAAAACGCCGTTGCTCAAAAAAGTTTATGAGCTTCTTTTTTGGCAGATTACAGGCGTTTTTTTTTTTCATTGGTCAACCTTATAACGCCTGTAAAAATAGCAACGTGAACGTAGCCTAAGGCGGTTCCAAACTGCACCTATTTCTCCACTAAATTAGGCTTACAAGTACTGGGGAGTGTAGCTAGATACCGTATATACTCGAGTATAAGCCGAGGCCCCTACTTTTACCACAAAAAGATGGGAAAAATCATTGACTCGAGTATAAGCCTAGGGAGAGAATGCAGGGCGGCGGGCATGGTACAGGAGAATGCAGGGTGACTGGCATGGTGCAGGAGAATGCAGGGTACTGGCATGGTGCAGGAGAATGCAGGGTACTGGCATGGTGCAGGAGAATGCAGGGCGGCGGGCATGGTACAGGAGAATGCAGGGTGACTGGCATGGTGCAGGAGAATGCAGGGTACTGGCATGGTACAGGAGAATGCAGGGTACTGGCATGGTGCAGGAGAATGCAGGGTACTGGCATGGTGCAGGAGAATGCAGGGTACTGGCATGGTGCAGGAGAATGCAGGGTACTGTCATGGTACAGGAGAATGCAGGGTACTGGCATGGTACAGGAGAATGCAGGGTACTGGCATGGTACAAGAGAATGCAGGGTACTGGCATGGTGCAGGAGAATGCAGGGTACTGGCATGGTACAGGAGAATGCAGGGTACTGGCATGGTGCAGGAGAATGCAGGGTACTGGCATGGTACAAGAGGATCCGGGGTTGTGGGCATACTACAGGAGATGCAGTGCTGTGGGCATGGTACAGGTGGACCATGCCCGCAGCACTGCATCCCTTGTAGTGTGCCCGCAGCCCTGCATAATGGCAGGTAGTGAAGCTGTTTCACTTACCTGTTCCAGAGGCGCCTTCATTTTAAAAATGGCGCCGCCCGGCGCCGACACGTCATTGCGCACGCGCCGCCGCCGCTCGTATACTTTCGGCTATTCCCGGCCTCTCCCGAGCAGCGGCGCCGCCGCTCGGGAGAGGCCCGGAATAGCCGAAATTACACGAGCGGCGGCAGCGCGTGCGCGGTGACATGTATGCGACGGGCGGCGCGATTTTTAAAGCTTAAGCCCGTCGGAGCGGACAGGAATTTTTTTTTTTTTTCCTTGACTCGAGTATAAGCCGAGGGGGACGTTTTCAGCACAAAAAAATGTGCTGAAAAACTCGGCTTATACTCGAGTATATACGGTAACTAAACATGTCATAGATTACACAGTATAAAATAAAATCAATGGAATTAGAACTTCATATAGGTGACACAACAATAACTTACCATACAGCTGAAACCAGCGTTTATGTCCTTAAGACATAAATAATAAAAGATAAGAACAGTGTAGCGCACTATAAAAGTCTATAAAATTAGTAGGTAAAGTCCAAAGAAGTGAGTGTCCAAAATGTGGATCTTAAATGCGATGACTATCACTTGAAGGTACGGTATTAAACATCACTCACCAGAAAGATTGCACACTCACCAGATGGTGTGAGTACCCTTACACTAGCTGGAATACGTGCATACTTTAGGATCATACTGGACATCCGGTGGAAGAAGGACCTCCACTGACTCACCACACGTATATCCAACTAGGAATAAAGCAGCGCAGCCAGAGCCAGAGCCAGGGGTGCAATCATAGTATTGTACGTTTATTGGCCACTTGCCGACCGCCCGCCGCAGATATACTGCAGCAGGATGGCTCGGCGGTTCGCGGGAGGGCTCCTGGAGGCACGAGCCCGTCCCCATTAGGAAGAGGAGAAGCCTATCCACGGGACTGGCGACAGCGATTGCCGCCCACCATCCCCGCTGAGAGAGCACGACGGTCTGCTTTGGTAAACACAGCTGACTTTTGTTCTCTGTGGAATGATCACAAAGCGTCTGTGATCCCTCTATATAGGGTCACAAGTCTCTATGATAATTTCACAAGCCATGCCCCCATACAGTTAGAAAACACCCCCCCCCCCCCCCCCCGAGGCTCACATTTAACCCTTTGATTGCCTATGGTGTTAACCCCTTCCCTGCCAGTGTCATTAGTACAGTGACAGTGCATATTTTGTAGCACTGATTACTGTAGTAATGTCACTGGTCCCCCCAAAAGTGTGAAAAATGTCAGTTAATCGTCCCATCTCTCCTCCGCAATGTCGCCGTCCCGCTAAAAATCGCAGATCGCCGCCATTACTAATAAAAAATAAATAAATAAAAATGACATAAACCTTTCCCCTAGTTTGTAGACGTGATAACTTTTGTGCAAACCAATCAAAATACGCTTATTGTGAAAAATATGTAGCAGAAAACAAATTGGCCTAAAAGGATGAAAAATTTTGATTTTGAAATTTTGATCAGAAGAGTTGAAGCTGTTATAGCTGCAAAGGGTGGGCCAGCTCAATATTGAACCCTACAAACCAAGACTGGGATGCCATTAAAGTTCATGTGCGTGTAAAGGCAGGCGTCCCAATACTTTTCACAATATAGTGTAGCTTAGCACCATATAATGATACTTGGTCCTGTTTTCTCTTAAAAAGGGGCAGCACTGGGAGGTGGGTAGTGGGTGCAACCAAAGAATGGTGCTCAGAGTGTGGTATGGGGTGGAGTTAGGTGCTCAGAGGTGGGTATGGGGTGGAGTTAGGGGCTCAGTGGTGGGTATGGGATGAGTTAGGGGCTCATAGGTGGGTATGGGGGGAGTTAGGGGCTCAGAGGGGGATATGGGGTGGAGTTAGGGGCTCAGAGGTGGATATGGGGTGGAGTAAGGTGCTCAGAGGTGGGTATGGGGTGGAGTTAGGGGCTCAGAGGTGGATATGGGGTGGAGTTAGGTGCTCAGAGGTGGATATGGGGTGGAGTTAGTGGCTCAGAGGTGGGTATGTGGTGGAGTTAGGTGCTCAGAGGTGGTTATGGGGTTGAGTTAGGGGCTTAGAGGTGGGTATGGGGTTGAGTTAGGGGCTCAGAGGTGGGTATGGGGTGGAGTCAGGGGTTCAGAGGTGGGTATGGGGGTGGAGTTAGGGGCTCAGAGGTGGGTATGGGGTGGAGTTAGGTGCTCAGAGGTGATTATGGGGTTGATTTAGGGGCTCAGAGGTGGAAATGGGGTTGAGTTAGGGGCTCAGAGGTGGGTATGGGGTGGAGTCAGGGGCTCAGAGGTGGGTATGGGGTGGAGTCAGGGGCTCAGACGTGGGTATGGGGGTTGAGTTAGGGGCTCAGAGGTGGGTATAGGGTGGAGTTAGGTGCTCAGAGGTGAGTATGGGATGGAGTTTGGGGCTCAGAGGTGGGTATGGGGTGGAGTCAGGGGCTCAGAGGTGGGTATGGGGTGGAGTTAGGGGCTCAGAGGTCGGTATGGGGTGGAGTCAAGGGCTCAGACGTGGGTATGGGGGTTGAGTTAGGGGCTCAGAGGTGGGTATAGGGTGGAGTTAGGTGCTCAAAGGTGGGTATGGGATGGAGTTTGGGGCTCAGAGGTGGGTATGGGGTGGAGTCAGGGGTTCAGAGGTGGGTATGGGGGTGGAGTTAGGGGCTCAGAGGTGGGTAAGGGGTGGAGTTAGGTGCTCAGAGGTGATTATGGGGTTGATTTAGGGGCTCAGAGGTGGATATGGGGTTGAGTTAGGGGCTCAGAGGTGGGTATGGGGTGGAGTTAGGTGCTCAGAGGTGGGTATGGGGTGGAGTCAGGGGCTCAGACGTGGGTATGGGGGTTGAGTTAGGGGCTCAGAGGTGGGTATAGGGTGGAGTTAGGTGCTCAGAGGTGGGTATGGGATGGAGTTTGGGGCTCAGAGGTGGGTATGGGGTGGAGTCAGGGGCTCAGAGGTGGGTATGGGGTGGAGTTAGGGGCTCAGAGGTGGGTATGGAGTGGAGTTTGGGGCTCAGAGGTGGATATGGGGTGGAGTTAGGTGCTCAGGGGTGGATATGGGGTGGAGTTAGGGGTTCAGAGGTGGTTATGGGGTGGAGTTAGGGGCTCAGAGGTGGGTATGGGGTGGAGTTAAAGTGTGACTTGGAAAGAAGGAGCTCCTGCATCTATTCTCTGAGTAAAAAAAAACCTGGTCCTGTCAATAAAAAAAGCAAACATATGTATTTTTGGAACACTTTCTTTTGAGAACAATAGATGTTAAGAAAGATAGAAAATGAATTCGATATCTTAAAAAATAATATTACATTTTTTTGATGATACAAAGATGCTGACCATCAGATACAACATCTTAATTAGGATATTTATAGGCTGTACCTATGGCTGAGTCTATGTAAATGTTAGTGATAATATTCTTACTCTTACAGGTTACTCCAATAAATGCTATACCTGCACTATGGCCACAAGTGATGCATTGTGCACAACGGTGACCAACTGCAACGGGTCAACTCCGTTCTGTGGGACTACAGTCAGTAAGTATAGTCTTTGGATTTTCCTGGTCTCTGGAAATTTGGGGGAAAATATTTTATTCATGAGCTGCTAAACCAGAGACTGGATCTGTCTCTAGTGGAAGAGGAGATCCTATGGAGTGTAGGTCATTTCCTCTTGAGGAAACACCACTTTATAGCCTTGTGTCCAGGGCTCTCTTTCCCTGGGCAAACATTTTCTTGGGCCCTCTTAAATCAACTATTTTTGGGCAGTGCGGGCACAAGGGCAGCTGCTTTGGGCCCCTAAAACAATGACTGGGCCTGTGGCAGCTGACCCTTTTCCCATGTGTTAATATTAATTGGACCCTGAGCAAACATTTTCTTGGGCCCTCTTGAATCAACTATTTTCGGGCATTGTGGGCACAAGGGCAGCTGCTTTGGGCCCCCACAACAATGACTGGGCCCGGGGCAGCTGACCCTTTGGCCCTGTGTAAATATTAATTGGACCCTGGGCAAACATTTTCTTGGGCCTTCTTGAATCAACTATTTTCGGGCACTGCGGGCTCAAGGGGCAGCTGCTTTGGGCCTCCACAACAATGACTGGGCACGGGGCAGCTGACCCTTTTGCCCTGTGTTAATATTAATTGGTCCCTGGACAAACATTTTCTTGGGCCTTCTTGAATCAACTATTTTCGGGCAGTGCGGGCTCAAGGGGCAGCTGCTTTGGGCCTCCACAACAATGACTGGGCCAAGGGCAGCTGACCCTTTTGCCCTGCGTTAATATTAGTTGGACCCTGGGCAAACATTTTCTTGGGCCCTCTTGAATCAACTATTTTCGGGCAGTGCGAGCTCTAAGGACAGCTGCTTTGGCCTCCACAACAATGACTGGGCCCGTGGCAGCTGACCCTTTTGCCCTATGTTAATATTGATTGGACCCTGGGCAAACATTTTCTCTCATTTTATTCTCTAGGGTCTCTGCAAAAAAAAAAAAGATAATATTTGGGGGTCCTACATAATTTTCTCGGAAAAAATAATGATTTTTAATTGTAAACAAAAAGTGTCAGAAAAAGGGCGGGTCTTCAAGTGGTTTGTTGTTAATCTGAGGTCAGGGGGGGTTGTGAATTTGAGATTGAAATTGTTCCTATAAATGTATTCAACAAAAGCAGATAATTCAAGGGCTTTTCCTGTCCAAACGATGAGTACATCGTCGATGTATCTGCGCCACAGAGCAAGGTTGCGCAGATACATCAAGGCAGCATCATCGGAGAACAGCTCCCTTTCCCACCCCCCTATACCCCCCTATCTCCTATACATGCCTAAAGGGTGCATGTATAGGAGATATTTACTGTACCTACAAGCAAGCCATATTTTACCCTCGGAAGATTTACCCCCCTTTAATGACCAGATTATTTTTTGCGATACGACATGTTATTTTTAATGGACAATTGCACGGTCGTGCGACGCTGTACCCAAATGATGTCCTTTTTTTTTTTTTAACACAACTAGAGCTTTCTTTTGGTGGTATTTGATCACTCCTGCAATTTTTTTTGCGCTATAAACAAAAAGACCGTTTTTTTTTTTTTAAATAAACAAGATTTTATGTGAAAGGGAGAGAGAGAATCCGCGCTAAGGAAAGGAATTAGAAAAACTGGCTGCAGCCCACTTCGAGATATAGCCCAAAAAGGGATATATGATAGATGTTTGATTATATTAAACAATAAAAATGACATAAATCTTTCCCCTAGTTTGTAGACGCGATAACTTTTGCGCAAACCAATCAAAATACACTTATTGCGATTTTCTTTTACCAAAAATATGTAGCAGAAAACAAATTGGCCTAAAATGTTAAAAAATTTAGATTTTTACATTTTTATTTTTTTTTTTTGGGAATGTTTTATAGCAGAATGTGCAAAATATTGTTTTTTTTTCAGAATTGTCGCTCTTTTTTTGTTTATAGCGCAAAAAATAAAAATCGCAGAGGTTATCAAATACCACCAAAAGAAATCTCTATTTGTGGGAAAAAAGGACATCAATTTTATTTGGGTACAGCGTTGCACGACCGCGCAATTGTCCGTTAAAGTAACGCAGTGCCAAATCTCAAAAAATGGCCTGGTCATTAAGGGGGCAAATCCTTCCAGTCCAGAAGTGATTAATATACACTTATTGGGATTTTTTTTTCTGGAGGGGGGCCTTTGTGACAAGTGGCCACATTTACGTGAATTGGTGGGGACCGTGGCAGCACGGGTTACCGGCAGCTAACGGAAAGCTTTCCGATCATGTGACAGCCAATCACTGCGGTCACATGATCATAAACCTTGCCCTATTTTCCAGTGTCCTAAACCCCTTAAAGGGCCCAGGTGCAGCGGCTCAAAGGATTTAAAGTGTATTTTTTTTTCTTTTTTTTTAAATTGCATTTGAAAAACTGCTGGGCAAATACCGTGTGACATAAAAAGATTGCAACGACCACCATTTTATTCTCTAGGGTCTCTGCAAAAAAAAAAAAAGATAATATTTGGGGGTCCTACATAATTTTCTCGGAAAAAATAATGATTTTTAATTGTAAACAAAAAGTGTCAGAAAAAGGGCGGGTCTTCAAGGGGTTTGTTGTTAATCTGAGGTCAGGGGGGGTTGTGGTAGTGATGCATGTACGGTTCCTCTATAGCTCACCATGGATCTGCCATGTTTTTGTTTTTTTTTCCTGCAGTTAAAGGTGTTTTCGTAGATTGGATCAGTAAGTTTTGCTCCGCTGCCTGCATCAACGCTCATCAGAACTTCACCGTTGTGTCTGCCTCCGAAGTTTGCTGTACGTCCGACCTGTGCAACACCCAGCAGATTGGAGATGCCAACAGCTGGCTCAACAGCTTTGGCAGTGGAGCCCATGGGTTGACCAGCAGTGCCCTCCTCATGGTGGTCCTTGGTCTCCTGAGTTATATATTTGCCTTTTAAAGCCAACACGTTTCAGATGGTGCAGATTTCAACAAGAGGACTTGCCATCTACAAACAGAGCAGCAGTCATGAGTATCTTTAACACCCCCCCCCCCCCCCCCGCTTCTACAATATAGCTTTCTCCACGAATCTGACTTTAGCCTTTGGACAAGGGTTGCTGCATAATTCTTGATGAAGAAAATATGGGGATCTTGATGTTCTTCTGTATCTTTTGCTCTTTTATTTGGTTCCTCCCCACCTTTAGACCTTCTCTTTCACCATCTCTGATGGCTTCCATAGTGCCGCCAGCATGCTGCCAAGTGGGGCCCCTTCTCTCTGCGTGGTATCAGTGGTCACTGAGCAGAGATTGGATGCAACCCCTGCCGAGTCAGAGCTAGAGATTTACAATCAAATGTGAGCATGACCCTAAGGGCCCTTCCACAGGGACTTTCAGATCCGGTCCCTGTCAGTTTTTTCAGGCGGACCTGATCGGAGGCTCCATGCATCCCTATGGAGCGCCGGATGTCAGCGGTGACATGTCTGCTGACACCCGCCACTATCTGATGTGATACTGTCTGCCTGTCAGTTTTATGAGGCGGACGGATCGGATGCTCCATGCAATCCTATGGAGCAGCGGTGACATGTCTGCTGACACCCGCCACTATCTGATGTGATACTGTCCGCCTGTCAGTTTTATCAGGCAGACGGATCGGATGCTCCATGCAACCCTATGGAGCAGCGGTGACATGTCTGCTGACACCCGCCACTATCTGATACTGTCTGCCTGTCAGTTTTATCAGGCGGACAGATCGGATGCTCAATGCATCCCTATGGAGCGGCGGATGTCAGCGGAGACATGTCTGCTGACACCCGCCGCTATCCGATCCGAACCGCCTGTCAGTTTTATCAGGCGGACCTGACCGGATGCTCCATGCATCCCTATGGAGCGGCGGATGTAAGCGGTGACCTCTCCACTGACACCCGCCGTTATCCGATCCTGTCCATGAAATCTGGACGGATGGAAACTCTTTTTTCCATCCGTCTGGAGGATCGGAGAGGATCGGATGAAAACGGACAGGCGGTCAGTTTTCATCTGATCTCCCATAGAGGATCTGACAGGTCTGTCTCCTACAAAGTTAAGTGGAGACGGAGGTGTCATCCACCTGCTCAGCGGGGAACGGCGGATCAATCCCCGCTGATCAAAACTGAGTCCGCCGGACGGAAAGCCCATGTGAAAGAACCCTTACTGATTGCAGAATTATAGGCCTGACTCGGTAAGGGTGTGTCGGACCTCTGCGGAGAGGCCACTGCTTCCACATATAAACAGAGAAGGTCTCTCTGTAGCATGCTGGCAGGTGACAGGCTTTTCTACAAAAAAATAAAAAAAACTAAGACTTTGCATGCCTTTTTAATTTCATGCACTTAGAATGTATTTAATTGACTTAAACTAAATGTTCAATTAGGCTTTAATCCTTCTTTTGAGAGAATATGGAGATACGGAATATTTTAAACTTTACAGGCATTATTGGCCAATACTATGAAGTACAAATGAGTGTCCTATATATGATTACTGTATACATAACAGCCAGCAATATAAAAACACCATTTGCATTTATATTTACAAATCTGAAATTGCAAGTTTTTCATTGCCAATAAAATCAAAATGTGATTTATATAAAAATATACATATATATATATATATACATAGCAATGCATGAAATGTAAACGTTACATTAAGCTAGAAATGAATGAGATTTGTGAATGTTGGATATGTCTTACATTAATTTGTCATTAAAATGATTGCTCTGTTGGGTCAACACTGCCTATTTATTTATCCTATTTACAGTATATTGGACGGAGTTATACAGACGACACAGAACTAATTACATCCGTCACTTATATGCCAAGCCAAATTCTTTTTGTGTTTTAGATTTTAGAGTGGGGACGTGCTAAAACCCAATCAGGTATGGGCACATTATAATCCAACTATGACCAAATCGCCAGCCTGACCCCCTGCCCGCTGACTCCCAAACCTCAGATAGGAGTGGCAATGTGCAAAGCAGAGTTATGGGAAGTCCTAAGCTCCTCCTCAGCTCTGACATGTAATAGGACCTATCCCAGGGGAGTCCTGGGAGGACTTCCCTCACTCTCCTGAGTGCTGCTGCATTTGAGGTCTGGTGAGTGAATTGTACAGCGATAGGGGCGGGGATTTATGGTACTGACCCCTGAACTGTGCATTATTTACTTCTAAACCCTGAACTGTGTGTTACGTACTTCTGACCCCTAACCTTTGCATTAAATACTACTGACCTCTGCACTCTGTGTTACTGCTGACCCCTGCACTATGCTTTACATACTACAGACCTCTGCACTCTGCATTACCTATTGCTAACCCCCTAAACTCTGCATTACTTACTATAGACCTCTGCACTCTGCGTTACTTACTGCTGACCCCTGCGCTCTGTATTACATACTAAAGACCCCTGCACTCTGCATTACCTACTACTGGCCTATGCACTCTGCATTACATACCGCTTACCTCTGCACTCTGTATTACATACCGCTGACTTCTGTACTCTGCATTACATACCGCTGACCCTTGGACTCTGCATTGCATACTACTGACCTCTGCATTACCTACTGCAGACCTCTGTACTCTGCATTAAATACCATTGACCTCTGTACTCTGCATTAAATACCACTGACCTCTGTACTCTGCATTAAATACCACTGACCTCTGTACTCTACATTAAATACCACTGACCTCTGCACTACCTATTGCCGACCCTTAAACTCTGCTTTACTTACTGCTGACCTCTGCACTCTGCATTACATACCGCTGACCTCTGTACTCTGCATTACATACCGCTGACCTCTGTACTCTGCATTACATACTGCTGACCCTTGCACTCTGCATTACATACTGCTGACCTCTGCATTACCTACTGAAGACCTCTGTACTCTGCATTAAATACCACTGACCTCTGTATTCTGCACTACCTGCCGCAGACCCCTGCACTCTGCATTACCTGCCGCAGACCCCTGCACTTTGCATTAACTGCCGCAGACCCCTGAACTCCGCATTACCTGCCGCAGACCCCTGCACTCTGCATTTACTGCCTGCAGACCCCTGCACTCTGCATTACCTGCTTGCAGACCCCTGCACTTTGCATTAACTGCCGTAGACCCCTGCACTTTGCATTAACTGCCGCAGACCTCTGCACTCCGCATTACCTGCCGCAGACCCCTGCACTTTGCATTACCTGCCGCAGACCCCTGCACTCTGCGTTACCTGTCGCAGACCTCTGCACTCTGCGTTACCTACCGCTGACCTCTGCACTCTGGGTTACATACCGCTGTCCTCTGCACTCTGGGTTACATACCGCTGACCTCTGCACTCTGGGTTACATACCGCTGTCCTCTGCACTCTGGGTTACATACCGCTGACCTCTGCACTCTGGGTTACATACTGCTGACCTCTGCACTCTGGGTTACATACCGCTGACCTCTGCACTCTGGGTTACATACCGCTGACCTCTGCACTCTGGGTTACATACCGCTGACCTCTGCACTCTGGGTTACATGCCGCTGTCCTCTGCACTCTGGGTTACATACCCCTGACCTCTGCACTCTGGGCTACATACCGCTGACCTCTGCACTCTGGGCTACATACCGCTGACCTCTGCACTCTGGGTTACATACCGCTGACCTCTGTACTATGCATTACATACCGCTGACCTCTGTACTCTGCATTACATACTGCTGACCCTTGCACTCTGCATTACATACTGCTGACCTCTGCATTACCTACTGAAGACCTCTGTACTCTGCATTAAATACCACTGACCTCTGTATTCTGCACTACCTGCCGCAGACCCCTGCACTCTGCATTACCTGCCGCAGACCCCTGCACTTTGCATTAACTGCCGCAGACCCCTGAACTCCGCATTACCTGCCGCAGACCCCTGCACTCTGCATTTACTGCCTGCAGACCCCTGCACTCTGCATTACCTGCCTGCAGACCCCTGCACTTTGCATTAACTGCCGCAGACCCCTGTACTTTGCATTAACTGCCGCAGACCTCTGCACTCCGCATTACCTGCCGCAGACCCCTGCACTCCGCATTACCTGCCGCAGACCCCTGCACTCCGCATTACCTGCCGCAGACCCCTGCACTTTGTATTACCTGCCACAGACCCCTGCACTCTGCATTACCTGCCACAGACCCCTGCACTTTGCATTACCTGCCGCAGACCCCTGCACTTTGCATTAACTGCCGCAGACCCCTGCACTTTGCATTAACTGCCGCAGATCCCTGCACTCTGCATTACCTGCCGCAGACCCCTGCACTTTGCATTACCTGCCGCAGACCCCTGCACTCTGCGTTACCTGTCGCAGACCTCTGCACTCTGCGTTACCTACCGCTGACCTCTGCACTCTGGGTTACATACCGCTGTCCTCTGCACTCTGGGTTACATACCGCTGACCTCTGCACTCTGGGTTACATACTGCTGACCTCTGCACTCTGGGTTACAAACTGCTGACCTCTGCACTCTGGGTTACATACTGCTGACCTCTGCACTCTGGGTTACATACCGCTGACCTCTGCACTCTGGGTTACCTGCCGCAGACCCCTGCACTCCGCATTACCTGCCGCAGACCCCTGCACTCCGCATTACCTGCCGCAGACCCCTGCACTTTGTATTACCTGCCGCAGACCCCTGCACTCTGCATTACCTGCCACAGACCCCTGCATTTTGCATTAACTGCCGCAGACCCCTGCACTTTGCATTAACTGCCGCAAATCCCTGCACTCTGCATTACCTGCCGCAGACCCCTGCACTTTGCATTACCTGCCGCAGACCCCTGCACTCTGCGTTACCTGTCGCAGACCTCTGCACTCTGCGTTACCTACCGCTGACCTCTGCACTCTGGGTTACATACCGCTGTCCTCTGCACTCTGGGTTACATACCGCTGACCTCTGCACTCTGGGTTACATACCGCTGTCCTCTGCACTCTGGGTTACATACCGCTGACCTCTGCACTCTGGGTTACATACTGCTGACCTCTGCACTCTGGGCTACATACCGCTGACCTCTGCACTCTGGGTTACATGCCGCTGTCCTCTGCACTCTGGGTTACATACCGCTGTCCTCTGCACTCTGGGCTACATACCGCTGACCTCTGCACTCTGGGTTACATACCGCTGACCTCTGCACTCTGGGTTACATACTATTAATCTTTGCACTCAAGAGAAGGATACAGGCAGCCCTCCCATAATAGAACCAGGACTGATGTGAGTGCAGTGTCCTACATGGCTCTAGCCCAACCATTTTTAATGGGCCCCGCCCATCAGCCACTGATTGGAAGACATGCAAACTGGGGATGAAACTGTTAATGCAACTCTATTCACAGAGAGGATGTGTGTCTGCGTGTGATGAGTCACCTGCTGGATCTTCTATGCTTCTCCTAGAGAGTGGTGGCCTTAGCTCAGGCCAGGGACCTCTGGTTTTGGATTATCTCCCCTACCTCTCAGCTGCTGGGGCCCTGAAAGGAATGGCTTTCTTATCACTACAGTTGAAAACAATCATTGAGTTCACTCCACTAACCTAAGAAAAATCAAAAGAATGTTCTAAAAGTGAAAAATTTCTAACTTTATTACACTAGTGTATGGCCAGCTTTAGGGACCACACTAAGTTATTAGAGGTACCTTGGTGCAGCAGTGTGACCTCCACTTGTGATTGCAAATGTATAAAAAAAAAAAAATAGGCTTTATATGACGATATGTTTGTGTACCCCTGACCACCACACCAATATGAGTTTGTTGGACATCCCATTTCAAAACTATGGCCATTAACCTCCCTGGCGGTATGATTACAGTATTTCAGGAATTCTGTACCAAAAGCGGTACAATTTTTTGCATGGAAATTTGGCGTTATGTATTATAGGCCTACAATTCTTAGTAATTACTGACTTAAACCTGACCAAAACAAGACTCTAGTAGACATCCCAGATGTGATCAATTTGAAACACAAACGCATGAATTATAATCTAATCAATAATATAGTTTTATTTTATAATATATAATATAATAGCACTGGGCACAGAACTGCATAATACACAGAGCGCTGGGCACAGAACTGCATAATACACAGAGTGCTGAGCACAGGACTGCATAATACACAGAGTGCTGGGCACAGGACTACATAATACACAGAGCACTGGATACAGTACTACATAATACACAGAGCGCTGAGCACAGGACTACATAATACACAGAGCGCTGGATACAGGACTACATAATAGACAGAGTGCTGGGCACAGGACTGCATAATACACAGAGTGGTGGGCACAGGACTACATAATACACAGAGCGCTTGATACAGGACTGCATAATACACAGAGCGCCGGGCACAGGAATGCATAATACACAGAGCGCTGGGCACAGAACTAGATAATACACAGAGCACTGAGCAAAGGACTACATAATACACAGAGCGCTGAGCACAGGACTACATAATACACAGAGCGCTGGGCACTGGACTACATAATACACAGAGCGCAGGGCACAGGACTACATAATACACAGAGCGCTGGGTACAGGACTACATAATACACAGAGTGCTGGGCACAGGACTACATAATACACAGAGCGCTGAGCACAGGACTACATAATACACAGAGCGCTGGGCACAGGACTCCATGATCCTCCTATGTAATTATGTGTATAAGCACCTTCAATGGCATCAAATAAAACAGAACTGTTATTTAGGAAAGATGCTGAGTGTATCTTTTTGTGTTTGTTCCCTACTGCAGTAGTTATTTGAAATATTGAACCACTAATCAATATGAGGATAGGAGTTACCTATCTATAAAATATCCAGAACAGTTGGCGAGCCAGCCAGGAGGGAATTTACAGGTGGTCCTGAGAATCCGAAATGAGGAGCTTGAGACGATCCAGGAATTTCTCATAATCACCTGGCTGAGATAAGCCCTTTGCTTACATTTAAGTTATCAGACTTCGTTGATCGGTAAGGCATTTTCGGGACGAAGGGTACCTATTGTACTCCCTTAATCGAACTGTATTCATTGGTGATTATATGTTTTGTCATCACTGTCTACTGTCCATCGGAGTGTTATAGACAGGGCTTTTTTTCTCAGAGAATAGGTGCAGGAACTCCTCCTTCTAAGTTACTTTGTGTCTCCACCCCCTACCCACCTGTGAGCACTAACCCTTGGTTCCACCCCTACCCACCTCTGAGCACTAACCCTTGGTTCCACCCCTACCCAACTCCGAGCACTGACCCTTGGTTCCACCCCCTACCCAGCTTCCAGTACAGCCCCTTTTATAGAATATAGAGTCAAGTATAATTTTGTATCGGAATGTATGGAATTTGGTTATGCTAACAAGAAAAGCAATAAAATAGACCCCCCACAGCCAGCAGCAATAGACCCCCCCCCAGCAGCAGAAAAATATCTCCCAGCAGCCAGCATCAATAGACTCTCTAGCAGCCAGCAACAGTAGACCCCCTCCCTAAACAGTAGGTCCCTTCCAGCAACAATTAACCCTCAGTATCAAAATATCCTCCACCAGCAACAATAGATCGCCATGCAAAAATAGATCCCCGTCCAGCAACAATAGATCCCCCAGCAGCCAGCATCAGTAGACCTTCCAGCACCCCCTGGAGGTGCCGGAACTGCGTTCCCCCGCGTTCCCGCTGAAAAAAAGCCCTGGTTATGTATAAGACAAGGAAGAATGGTGCTGTTAACAACTGTCCCTGATTTCGAGGGGCTGTCCATCTGTAAGAGAAGTTCAGTTGGAACCAAACAGGCATTGGTGAGGGCACACTAGCGTGTGCACAAGAGGGAATGTACATGTGCGCATGCAGGAACGTGTGCGCGTGTGCGTGCACGCACTGGGGGCCAAACAGCCTATTTAAGCTGAGCAATGACAGGAACACATTGCTAAGGGGCCTTTCAGCTTGTTCCTGTTTATCTGTGCCCTGATCTGCTTCCTGTCTTCCTCTATTTGACCCGGCTTGACCTTGACTCTCCTCTGGATTCCGGCCTGCCTATCTGTGACCTCGGCCTGGGCTTTGACCTTGCTCCTGTCTCATACTCTTGTATCTCGCTGCCTGATGATGTATCAACTCCAGCTTGTATCCTGACCCTGCTCTTGTCTCCCATTCCTGTACCCGCATTGCCCAGCTGTTGATGACCCCTTGATTTGTGTTCTGGCTACGCTCCTGCCGTCTGATCCAGCATGATGGAGTTCCAGTTCCAGGTGTCGGTCTGGTGATCCACAGTCATTGGTTTCCTGTCAAGCCTCAGCTGGTGCTACCTGCTATACCAGGCCTCGTGCCACTCTGTGCCCCACACTACCTGTCATCTCTACCAGGGGTGTGGGACAAGAGGTGCAAGAGAAGCCCTCTCTACAGCTTGATCTCCACCAGGCACGTGACACCATCATTCAGAACAAAGTATCAACAAAGACCACTCCCTTGTCTAGAGAAGGAGCCAAATTAGATTTGCCTAGCAACCCACGCTAGAAAGCTGCTACACATGCAGTAGGGCTGCGCCCGCACTGCATGAGTTACCCACTTGTTTAGGTCCAGGGGGCACAAAAAAGTAGATTTACATGCCAAATCCTAGGCTCCTCCATTCTACTAGACCGTTCTAGAGGCCTAAGGTCAAGACGGATGCAAGGTCAATAGGCCTACACTGGACGTGGGGTCGCTAAGGGACAGTCCACTGCTGGAGCATAGGGGAGCGCTGCCTGCTAGGGGAGTGGAAGATCAGGTAAGTAAATATGCTTTAACCACTTAAGCCCCGGAAGATTCTACGGTTTCTACCCCCTTCCTGACCAGGGCCTTTTTTGCGATTCGTCACTGTGTGACTTTAACAGACAATTGCGCGGTCGTGCGACGCTGTACCTAAACAAATTTGACGTCCTTTTTTCCCCACAAACACAGCTTTCTTTTGGTGGTATTTGATCACCTGTGCGATTTTTACTTTTTGCGCTATAAACAAAAAAAGAGCGTCAATTTTGCAAAAATAATATTTTTCACATTGAAATTCCCCAAAAAAAATGTAAAAATCTAAATAAAAAAAAAAAAATAAGTGTATTTTGATTGGTTTGCGTAAAAGTTATTGCGTTTACTAACTAAGGGAAAAATTTCTGTCATTTTTGGTGTTTTGTTTTTTTAACGCGTAATGGCGGCGATCTGCGATTTTTTTTGCGGTACTGCAACATTGCGGCGGACAGATCGAACCCTTGACTGACATTTTTTACACTTTTGGGGGTACCAGTGACATTACTACAGTAATCAGTGCTATACATATGCACTGTTACTGCAAAATGACACGGGAAGGAGGGGTTAAGTGTGTCCCTAGGGGCGTGCTTCTTACTGTGATTGGACATGGCTACTGGTGTAGGAACAGTGATCAACGGTCCTACATAGTAGAACCGTATGATCACCATTCCTACACAGGGGAGAATGACAGGCGGCTTGTTTACATCAGCCGCCTGCCTTTCTCCCTTCACGGAGGACGATCGCGAGTGACCGGCGGAAATAAGGTCCGCCGGTCACACGCACGGACTTCCCAGGGAACGAGCCGGGGCAGGCGCGCGCCTCCGCGGGCGTGCGCTCGCCCGCTATTGGCTCACAAGCAAGTGACGGGCTAGTGACGTATATATACGTCACTTTGCCTGGCCGGGGCTGACCGCCGCAGTATATGTACTTGTGGCGGTCGGCAACCGGTTAAAGCCTCGTACACACACAATGAATTTCCGCTGACCAGTTGTCCGTCTTTTGTCCAGAGTGGTGTCTGTTGGTTGGAATGTGCTCTAGACTGCACACGAATTTCCCGTACGACAGAATTCTACTTCAGAAGTGATGTCATGTGTTGGATTGCTTTCTTTGTGTTCTTTCATCTCTGAGCATGCCTAGTCTTGCTCATAAGATTTTTCCCCATCGAAATCTGTACTAATGATCCGAAAATCGGACGTGTTTTGATGGTTGACAAAAATTATATAGCCTGCACACCAGGATTTTTTCGGCCGAAAAGTCGGAGTCGGTTGTCGGAAGCACCATACTAAACAAGCCGAAAATCGGCACATCGTTCGTCGGACGAAATTTCCCGGCCGAGTGTGTACGGGGCTTTACTCTCCCCTAGAATAAACAAGTAGCTAACCCTTGGAGCGAGGGAGCAGCCCCACCACCAGGGAGAATTTTCAGACTCTGGCTTTTCTTATTGAAGGTCGTGCGTCAGTCTGTGCCTTGCATCGGCCACCAGGTGGCGCACACATGAGCCGCAGCGCCTCTAGCCTGGGGACTGGGAATTCTGCATCTCACAGCCAGTAATAGGAACATGTGAATTATTGATGATCTGAGTGATGGAGCCTCACAGCACTGCGATATCTGAGGACAGCCGCCTGGGCAACCGATCCATCTGCAACCACCTCACTGCATCACCAACATAGCAACCGAACTGGTCAGCAGCCGGCTGAATGCCGAATAATATAAGAAGGTCAATGATAATAATCCAATAAAAGCTGTAAAAACACAAATACTGAAACGCTGGAACTGGAAGAGTCGGACATGACTGTAGTGCAGACCTCCTTGCACCGTCCCGCTGTTACTCAGGTTCTGATCCCTTGATGGAGAAAGCAGCCAGGCATGGGGTGTTTTCAGCCAGCTGCATTATAATCCCAGTCAGTCCTCAGACAGTAATCAGGCAGATTGTTTTGTAGAACTGGGATAAGGATTGGGAAAAGCTTTGGGATGCCCAGAACTATGCAACTTGAATGAGGACACTATCTGGAAATGGTTAAGTGTAGTAAAGCAGATAAATCTGAAGGCCTTCTTCCAGCTACAGCGGATACTGGAACAAAACTATCCCAGAAAGATCCTAAGATGTTGCCCAGGTGTTCCTGCGGCTTTGTTCCATTGGGAACCATGATGTAAGGAGAGACTCTGATACCGACCGACCTTGATGTAAGGGGAAACTCTAATGTAAGAGGGACTTTGATAGGGACCTTTGCACTTAACTTGGACTTAACCACTTTAGCCCCGGAGGATTTTCCTGCTCAAAGACCAGGCCCTATTTTGCAATTTGGCACTGTGTGATTTTAACGGACAATTGCGCAGTCATGCGACGCTGTACCCAAATGAAATTGACATCCTTTTTTTCCCACAAACAGAGCTTTCTTTTGGTGGTATTTGATCACCTGTGCGATTTTTACTTTTTGCGCTATAAACAAAAAAAAGAGCGTAAATTTTGAAAAAATAACAATATTTTTCACATTTTTTTACATGAAATTCCCCCCAAAAAAATGTAAAAATCAAAATTTTTTAACATTTTAGGCCAATTTGTTTTCTGCTACATATGTTTGGTAAAAAAAATCGCCATAAGCGGATTTTGATTGGTTTGCGCAAAAGTTATTGCGTTAACTAACTAAGGGAAAGATTTTTGTCATTTTTATTGTTTTTTTTTTTTTAACGAGTAATGGCGGCGATCTGTGATTTGTTTTGCGGGACTGCGACATTGCGGCGGACAGATCGGACCCGTGACTGATATTTTCGACACTTTTGGGTGTACCAGTGACATTATTACAGTAATCAGTGCTATACATATGCACTGTTACTTTAAAAATGACACTGGCAGGGAAGGGGTTAACTTTATTAGTGATCAAGGGGTTAAGTGTGTCCCTAGGGGCGTGATTCTAACTGTAAAGGGGCGTGGCTAGTGATGTAACCACAGAGACATACGATCCTACATAGCAAGATGGTATGATCTCTGCAGTTAGATCAGGGAGAATGACAGGTGGCTTTGTTTACATCAGCCGCCTGCCTTTCTCCCTCTGCACTGAGAGATCGTGGGTGACCGGCGGACATCGGAACCGCCGGTCACTCGCATGGACATGTCAGGGAACGAGCGGGGGCGGGAGCGTGTCTCCGGCGGTGCGCGCTCGCCCCCTAGAGGCTCTCAGATGAGCGACGTAGTACAACGTCACTTTGCCTGTATGGGGCTGACTGCCGCAGTAAATAGTCGTGCGGCGCTCGGCAAGTGGTTAAAAGTAGATGTACACCCAACCAACAGAAGCTCACCAAAGCTTTAACATGTTATTGTAATTTCAAAAGTTTTAAAGTTTTTAATCATTTATACAGTGGGGAAAATAATGATTTGATCCCCTGCAGTAAGTTTGCGCATTTACAAAGAAATGGCGGGTCTATCATTTTTATCATAGGTGTATTTTATATGATAGAGACAGAATATCAACCAAAAATCCAGAAAAAACACACATGATATAAATGTTATACATTGAGTTGCAGTTTAGTGAGGAAATAAAAATTTGACCCCCAAGCAAAACATGACTTAGTACTTGGAGACCATCCATAAATAAAAATGGGGATTTAGTTCCACCATATGGCCATATAGTGCTCAAGCCCACCACTGCGTCAAAGTACCCCATTATCGGTGGGTCCTACACTATCCATAAAAAAGGGGTGAATCCAGCCTCTCTTACCCTTGGAGACAACGCTCCTTGCTGGGAAGGTGTGCTAATGCACTGCAGGGGACTCCTCCTATATCTACTTGATAGAGGGCACCAATAGAGTACAGGTGTGGGTGGGGGATGGGATGCTCAACCTCATAAGTCTGGTCAGACCGAATACATAATAAACAAGCAAAAAATTGGGGGAGCTTGTTTATTATGTATTCGGTCTGACCAGACTTATGAGGTTGAGCAGCCCTCCCCATCCCCCACACACACCTGTACTCTATTGGTGCCCTCTATCAAGTAGATATAGGAGGAGTCCCCTGCAGTGCATTAGCACACCTTCCCAGCAAGGAGTGTTGTCTCCAAGGGTTGGAGAGGCTGGATTCACCCCTTTTTTATGGATAGTGTAGGACCCACCGATAATGGGGTACTTTGACGCAGTGGTGGGCTTGAGCACGATATGGCCATATGGTGGAACTAAATCCCCATTTTTATTTATGGATGGAGACCGGCTAGGCCACTCCATGGCTTTAATGTGTTTCTTCTTGGGCCACTCCTTTGTTGCCATGGTGGTATGTTTTGGGTCATTGTCATGATGGAAGACCCATCCATGACCCATCTTCAGATTTCTGGCTGAGGGAAGAAGGTTCTCATCCAAGATTTTACAATACATGGCCCCGTCCATTGGACCCTCAATGCAGCAAAGTCTGCCTGTACCTTTAGCAGAGAAACCGCCCAAAAGCATCATGTTTCCACCTCCGTGCGTGACTGTAGGGATGGTGACTGTAGGGACGGTGACTGTAGGGATGGTGACTGTAAGGATGGTGACTGTAGGGATGGTGACTGTAGGGTTGGTGACTGTAGGGATGGTGACTGTAGGGATGGTGACTGTAGGGATGGTGACTGTAGTGATGGTGACTGTAGGGACGGTGACTGTAGGGATGGTGACTGTAGGGACGGTGACTGTAGGGACGGTGACTGTAGGGACGGTGACTGTAGGGACGGTGACTGTAGGGATGGTGACTGTAGGGACGGTGACTGTAGGGACGGTGACTGTAGGGACGGTGACTGTAGGGATGGTGACTGTAGGGATGGTGACTGTAGGGATGGTGTTCTTAGGGTCATAGTCAGCATTTTTCTTACTCCAAACACGGCGAGTCAAGCTCATACCAAAGAGCTTAATTTTGTTCTTATCTGACCACAGCACTTCTCCCAGTCCTTCAGACGGCCTGTACATGTGCCTACTTGAGGAGGGGGACCTTGTGGGCGCTGCAGGATTTCAATCCATGGTGGTGTATTGTGTTACCAATGGTTTGTTTGGTGACTGTGGTCCCAACTGCCTTGAGATCATTCACAAGCTCCTCCCGTGTAGTTCTGGGCTGATCCCTAACTTTTCTCATCATCATCCTTACCCCGTGAGGAATTTTATGTCTTTTTACCGGAAAATGTAGTCCTTTAACGTTATATGCTATGATCTTCATCATATCTGTAGTCATCTCATATCTGTAGTCATCCTAGTTTTTTTATTCCTTTCTGACCCTTCATCTCTCTCTCTCCTCCCTCCGTGTCCCACAGAGCAGGGACGCCCCCTGGCCTAAAGCCAAGGGTGGCGTCACGGCCCCCCAGGACACCGAGGGACCACACACCTCTATCCCTATCAACCAACCTCCAAGGCTCCACCAATGTCAAAAAGGAGAACAAATGACCTACCCTATATCTCACACCCAAAACCTTAGAACGGGGGGTACCTTTAGTCTTCCTACCCACCATTTTCACCACTATTTCCAGGCTGCCTGTTGGTTCTATATATTTGATCATACTCCCCCCCCCCCCCCTGCTCTATTGTAGGTATTATGTAGATACTGAGATACTAAATTATTTTAGAAGTATGCTTGAACCATTGTTATCAACATCTCTCGCTCTGACAGCTACCCAGTTCTGCGGCGAATCGCCGCGGAAAGGGCCGCGCCATCTTAGCGTGTGCCCCATGACGTGCATGTTTTTTCCATCGTGGGACTCCGTAGTCCCCACCGCATGCGCAGTCTGTTCCTCCCGCTGCGGACCACACAGCTGAGAGGAACTTCTGTGCCGGTGGGACGCAGAGGCTGGCCGCCGCTCCAAAGTGAGAATTCACGATCCTGCGCATGCGCGGTGATGGGGTGGCACAGAGCCCCGGCGTCTCAAGGAGCCCATTCAGGAACCCTGGTGTTTTGAATCACTCTCCTTGATTACTCCTTCTATTAAAGCTGGCCGCTTCAGTTGCATCCTTTTTACCTAAGTGTAGGCAATATAAAGTAAGATCAAAGAAAGTTCAAAGAGTATTGATTTTTACCCTGCCTGTGGTGACAGATGGTCACCAGCCGGTAACTTTCTCTCCTGATATGTGAAGGTAAGGTCCTTTTTTCAATACAGCACATTATAAAACCCATTTTTTTGGCTATACTCTAGATCAGGGGTGTCAAACTCAATTTCATCCTGGGTCGCATCAGCATTATGCTCACCCTCAAAGGGCCGGTTATATCTGTAAGATTAGACATCCAGAGCACCCCACCCCCCTTACACCCTCACATGAGATGTCAAGAGCCCCCCCACCATCAGAAGTCAAGAGTCACCCACCCTTCCTGACATCATAATGCACCCCCTCACCTTGTGCTACTGCCAGGAAGAAGATGCGGGTGGATCTGGGAAGAAGAAAATGCAAGGTCTGGAGGAGGATCAGAAGAGAGATGGAGCCAGCTTCCAGAGTCTGCTGAATGCTGAGACCAGGGGAGGCAGAGACAAGGTGGTGTTGCGGCTGCACAGGGAGGTGCAGGATCTGTAGGAGGAGTTCTGCCCTTTTCTCTGCTGCAGACTTCTGAGAAGGGGGGGAGCGGGCAAAGATGAGCCTTTCTGCGGCAGCACAGAGAAGCACAGGATCTGGCAGAGGAGTTCTGTCCTCTCTCCTGTCTGAATACTGAGACAAGGTAGGGGCAGAGACAAGGGGGGTGCCACAGCTGCAGGAGAGGTGCGAGGGCCACATGAAATGGCTTGGGGGGGGCGCATTCGGCCCGTGGGCCTTGTGTTTGACACATGTGCTCTAGATGATGTAGTAACAGGAACAGGCTCTCTTACTTTTCCGTTGGATTATGTGATATACTCACCTTGCACCGGAGGCTCTTTTTCTCTATCTGGGTGGTGGTACTTGGACCTTTCTTACAGCAAAGACTTTGTAATATCTTTTTGCTGTTTTTATCTAAGCCACCTCTCTGGCCTTATATATAGAGAGCCATTACATTTATTTTAAGTAGTGCCCCTGACCTAAATTTTTTTTCAATAGGATTATATCCTTATACCATCCTCCATCAGAGTCCTCCCCCCCCCCCCCCTTCTTTGTGAACTCCAGCCGCCTGCCATGTATGGGCTGTAGAATCGAAACCTCTGTCTGCAATACATATGGGAGGATAACATCTTTCATCGAGTGAATTCTCACCTTATTTGAACCTGACAGGCAGAACCTGTAACTAGTCGTGTTTTTAACATTCAGCAAACAGGAACCCAAACACAGATGATGCGAGCGTTTCCTTGAACGTGATATTGTTCATATACTATATGATGTTGGGGAATCTGTATACTAATGATATATTCTGTATCATCTTGTTGTAGAAAAGTGTCTGCAGCATTTAGAATTATACCTCTGAAGAAGAAGCGCATCTCAGCTTTGAAACGCGTTGGGTAGTCTGTTGTTGCATCTGTTACACACGTATCTGTGCTGTGTTTTTTATGTTTTAACTGTTTTCCTTTTTTTATCATTTTGCTATCTTATGTGTCAATAAAATGTAACCACGTGCCAACCGCTTACTATATATATATATATATATATATATATATATATATATATATATATATATATATATATATATAAATATATATATATATACTGTATATATATATATATGTGTAGCGCTAAACATATACAGTATATACAGCATTCTTTTGGATTCTCTATAGGTCCATGTGTGCAGCTTCCACTTTTTCACATTTTTTTGTTGTTATTTCATACTTACCTTTCACTATTGTTAGCACAGAAATCTGTCCAATTTTTATTACTATATATATATATATATATATATATATATACGGCAGCATGGTGGCTCTCCTGCGCAAACCGACGTAGGGGTACGTTGCTCGCGCGCGGGAAGCTAGGGGCGAGCAGCGGGGAAGCCGATGCGTGTGTCAGGTGGCTCCAATTGCCGCCTGACACCCGCGATCGCTCCCCGCTGAGAGAGAAGAACGGTCGGCTGTTGTAAACACATCTGACCGTTCTTCTCCCTGGAATGATCACAGAGCGCCTGAGATTCTTCTATATAGAAACACATGTCTCTATGGTCATTTCAGAAGCCACGCCCCACGACAGTTAGAATCACTCCCCTAGGCTCACATTTAACCCCTTGATCACTTACTGTGTTAACCCCTTCCCTACCAGTGTCAATTTTACAGTGACAGTGCATATTTTTAGCACTGATTACTGTAGTAATGTCACTGGTCCCCCCAAAAGTGTCAGAAATGTCAGTTAGGGGTCCGATCTGTCCATTGCAATGTCGCAGTCCCGCAAAAAATCGCTGATCACCGCCATTACTAGTAAAAAAAAAAACAATAAAAAGGACATAAATCTTTGCCGTAGTTAGTAGACACGATAACTTTTGCACAAACCAATCAAAATATTTAAAATAATTGCAATTTTTTGTAGCAGAAAAAAAATTAGCCTAAAATGTTAAAAAATTTAGATATTTTTTTTTTTTTTTAGAATTGTCGCTCTTTTTTTGTTTATAGCGCAAAAAAAAAAAAATTGCACAGGTGATCAAATACCACCAAAATAAAGCTCTGTTTGTGGGAAAAAAAAGACACCAATTTTATTCAGGTACAGCGTCACACGATCGGCGAAATTTTCTGTTAAAGTAACGCAGTGCTGAATCGCAAAATAGGGGCCTGGTCATTAAGGGGGCAAATCCTTCCGGTCTTAAAGTGGTTAAATTATTTTTATTCATACTTCATTGTTTTTGTCATGAGTGCCTGAAAAGTCCCAAATCCTCAGGGGATACCAATCTTTTTTTGCTATTTTGACCCCACGGATGTGGCACCATTTATAAGGGGTATTGTTGAGGACCCTTTCTCTTCTTTTCTCATTATGTATTAAATAGATCCAATTAATCACTTAGTTATTGAGGAATTGCGCTGCTAATTAGCTGATTGGCTATTACATTTTTCTTATTGCTTACCCTGAGGGGTTGCAGCAGCAGTCCCATTATATTCACTTATATTACTTCTTTTTCACTTACAGTATAGATTTTGGCGTGAGTGTTTTTTTCTACATCACACAGGTGATCAAATACCACCAAAAGAAAGCTCTATTTGTGGGAAAAAAAAGGACATCCATTATTTCAAAACAGCGTTGCACGACCGCGCAATTGTCAGTTTGTCAATTATAATAATACAGTGCCGTATCGCAAAAAAATGAAATACAAAACCAGAGAAAATTCCCAGCTCAACTCGCCAACCAGTCAGCAACCAACTGAACAATATAAATCTGCCCCTCCAAAAATACAGTTCCTGCCTCCACACTGCCAAACAGACCTACTTTATCACTCTCATTAACACCCTCTCACACAGTCCCCGTCAACTCTTTTCTACCTTCAACGCTCTACTTCATCCTCCATTACTTCCACCCACTAACTTACTCACTGCCCAAGAGATTGCCAATCACTTCAAAAATAAGATTGATACAATACGTGAAGAGATATCTCCCTCACCTTACACTCCTTGTCCTCCTGCACAATCAATACTTCCCTTGTTTAACCCAACAACTGTAAAGGAAGTCACTAAAATTTTTTCTAATGCCCACCTAACTTCCTGCCCCCTGGACCCTGTTCCTTCTCAAATACTACGGTCTCCCTCTGACTCTATCCTACACTCTCTAACTCATATCTTCAACCTCTCCCTCTCCACTGGGATCTTCCCCAACTCTCTAAGACATGAGTAGACATATGCCGGTTTTCGGTAATTCGATATATCGCGGTATTGCATAGCCACGGTATTGTTATTGTGGCATTTTTAAAATACCGAGTTTATCTGCTCCTGGGTCTGACTTGTGAATTGATACATTTCAGTGAGCTGGATGACTCATTCACTCACACAGCTAACACCTTTCAGCATTAAGTCTCCTAACTATAAACAAAAATGATTACATTGTATCTTTTCCTTCCCTCTGCCCCATTCTAGGGGGGTCGCAGCTGTACGCCACACAATCGCCACCAGTATAGGCCTGGACGCATATGGGGAGTTTATGCTGTCTATGTTGGAATTCATTCTAACACACAACGTTTTTTCATTTCAAGGCTCCCACTTCCTCCAGGTACAAGGCGTAGCGATGGGCACATGTTGTGCCCCATCCTACGCCAATTTGTACCTGGGGGAGTGGGAGAAAACAATCCTGGCAGATGAAGATCTCACGATATACACCGACTGCATCCGCATATGGATGCGATATATTGATGATGTTTTTGTGATTTGGGATGGATCTAGAGAGCTGCTTAACAGATGCATGGAGAGACTTAATCGTAATGAATTTAATCTAAAATTCACGATGCATGCTGATACCACTAGGATAACCTTTTTGGACGTTGAGGTCTTCTGTGATGGGGATGGTGTTCTCCGCAGTGGACTTTATCGTAAGCCCACTGCTGGGAACACCATCCTCCACGCCACGAGCTTTCACCCCCAACCGCTTATTCGCTCAATCCCGTCTAGTCAATATCTACGTTTACGTCGTAACTGTACCAACGTGGATACTTTTAAAACCGCAGCCACCGGTTTGAGGGACAGACTGCTTGCGAGAGGCTACTCTCGCAAGCTGCTAAAATCTGCATACAAGAAGGCATTGTTAAGCGACAGAGACTCACTTCTTGTCCCTAGAGTCCGTGAAAATGATGATACTCTGAGAATTATTACCACTTTCTCTCAGCAGCATCAGGACCTAAGGAAAATTATTGAAAAATACTGGCATATTTTAGCCTTGGATCCAGTTTTAAGCCCACACATACCTTATAAACCATCAATCTCATACAAACGGGCACCAGCTTTGAAGGATAGACTGGTGCATAGTGAACTAAAGAGCCAGTCTACTTTCGATCCATGCAAGTACAAAGGTACTTTTTCCTGTGGGGCATGCCACTATTGTAGTTACATGCATACCATATGCCAGAGGTTTAAGGCCAAGCACTTTGTGAATTGTAGGACTATCGGCATCGTATACCTTTTGATTTGCGAATGTAATTGTTTTTATGTTGGAAAAACTAAATTAGAATTTTGGAAACGCATGTACAAGCATATTAGAAGTATGCGTAAACGTGACCCCGATTTGCCTTTGGGCCGCCATGTGTCCAGTGCACATGGGGGCAAATTCCCTAAGATCAAGTTTTTGGCCCTCGACCGGATCCATCCCAGCCCCAGAGGAGGCGACTGGAATAAGCGCCTCCTCCAAATGGAGCTGAGATGGATCCATTCGCTAAGGGCAACGGAACCCCCAGGCCTGAACGACATGGTGTCGTTTAGACCCTTTTTGGAGGGGTTTGCTTCTGGAGGTATGGAGAGATGACATCTTCCTCCTCCCGGAGTTTCCCACATAGTACGCTCTCCCTACCAAGCTCCTTGGATACTCTGTATATTCACCTGATAACCCACATTTTTCTGTCTATGCAATGTAATGGAGTTATTTGAAATATTTTGTAAAAGGACATGGAACTGACACCACCTACGGCCTCGTCGATTCAGCCTTGATACCAATATATATATTCTCTTTGGTCACTAGAGCAGCTGAGTGTATGTTTGGCTGCCTACTACCAAGTGGCCAATTGGTACCACTATAGCATAAAATAGCCCAAGATCATAATAGTTGATGTCATTATGGTCATAACATATAGACATTTTTATTTCTAACACTTGCATGTATTATTAGAGTACATGCATCTGTTTGATTGACATTCTTTTGTGTGGATATGATCGTGCATCCTCGGGGACCCTTCGCTCTAGCCCGGCACGGGGTCCGGGTCTGATATACAAGACCCAGAGATTCCTGGCGGTGGAGACCTTCCCTGCTGACATCTCCGGATGTCCTCTCCACTTCCGGGACACGCCGCTGTACGCATTCGTGCGCTTCAGCGACGTCACTTCCCGTGCCGGTGGGAGACGTCCGCCGGCTACGCCTCTGGCCTCTCGTTCCGGTGACGCACTTCCTGTGGTCATCGGGGCGTGGTTATGGGCGGGTCTGGCGAGCGCCGCTCAGGGAGCCCAGGGCCACCAGGGGGCGGAGATGCAATCAGCTTGATTGCTCTCACCGGACTGCGCTCCTATTTAGGCACCACTCCCAGCATGGAGCACTGAGTACATCCACTGCTGGGAGGAAGTTTGCCTTGGAGTCTGCGGTCTTAAGGTCAGTTCTCATTATCTCAATGGGATTTACCAACCTTCATTCATATATAAATATGCACATTTAGCCTATGTCATGACTATATTTCATCTCTATATACCCAGTCTCACTGGCTATTCTCTATAGTCACAAAATTGCTAGAGCATGGGCTCCATTTAACTTTATGCACTAGCTTCTTTTTTAGTAGTGCTATCAACCATGCCTGATCCTAGTAAGATGCCACACATGCATTCATTAGACATTTATCTATCGGGCTATTGCCTTTTATGTATGTAGTATTTGTATATACGTGCATATTTTTGGTTTTGCTGCGTCATTGTACTCTCTGTACATTGTACCCAGATAAAACAAACATTTTTGGATTTTATTTTTACCTTTTACGTCTTATTCATTGTATCTCCTTGCTATTTACAGCATTACTGTGACTGACCCCCGCCCCCTTGGTTGAGCCAATTTGGACTCCAGCTGGAGCAATTTGGGCCCCCTCTGGTCTGCACACTTTCCACCATATGCTATATTCTTTATTGGATCCACTCCAAATGCCAAACCTCCCATTTATAGACAAGGCTGACGATGATTTCTGTGGGTGTTGCTAATGTTCCATGTTTTTAATCTATGGCAAAACAATTGTGGTGTCCATGCATCCTTCAACCATGTAAGTGTATATAACGTTTTTTTACTTACAATGTTGTTCTATAAATGAATGTATGTTTATACTCAAAAACATGCCTATATGAATACTTTGTTGTTATATTATTAACAACTGCTTGTTTGCTTTGATATATTTCTTCAATACTTACAGATAAAATTATTCCCCAAAAAATCCCTGAAGAAGAGGTTCTTACCTTGAAACGTCGGATCTTGCTTGGAATAATTGGTTGAGTGATTTGCACACCTTCATATCAATATCAGTTTTGCCAATAATTTTATTAGCTTTCAATGTTATTTGTGTATGTTCACTTTTTATTATTTTTGTAATAAAACCAATATATATTTCAATACAATTTTTTGTATATCTTTTGAGTGACCTCCAAAGTCCCACCCCAAGGGGAATTCTCAAATATGCTTCTCATATCGGGATGTGGCACTCGTATTTAGGGACACAGTGAGAGCACACCTTCCATTCTGCCAGGGAGAAAGGAAGTTTAACCTCTTAAAGACTGGACCTTTTTATGACACTTGTTGCTTGCAAGTTAAAATCAGTTTTTTTTTGCTAGAAAAGTACTTAGAACCCCCAAACATTTTATATATTTTTTTAGCAGAGACCCTACAGAAAAAAATGGCGATTGTTGTAATATTTTATGTCACACTGTATTTGCGCAGCAGTCTTTCAAACGCAATTAATAGACTTTAACGAATAATAAAAAAAAAAACGTAACAGTAAAGTTATCCCAATTTTTTTTTTTTTTGTTACACAGAGAATCGTGATCTTTATTCCAAGCTAAAAAATCATGATTCTCATTTTGGCCAGAATCGTGCAGCTCTATATAATAATAATAATAATAATTAATAGATAAAAACACCGGTCCTCCTGCAGGTTTAATCAATTAATGACTTTACTATTGCTTTAGGCCTAGTTCACATGTATGCGGGTTGGCGGTTCACATGTATGCGGGTTGGGGGCCCACATTTGCACAGGCATAGCAGCCCATTGATGTGAATGGGCTTGAGCTGCTATGCCTGCGTTTTCGGCTGAAAAAAGGTGCATGCAGAATTTAAAAAAATGCAGTGGCCATGAAATCCATCCTTCTTTTGCACCATGCGACTTACCTGCCATTGCTGCACACGCAAACTGTTTTTAAATGCCGTGCCCACGTATACAAAAAATGCAGAAAGCTTGCCAGAGCAGGAACTGCAGGTTAGTCGCATGGTGCAAAAGCAGGATGGATTTCAAGGCCACTGAATTTTAAAAAAATGCTGCATGCACCTTTTTTCTGCGGAAAATGAGGGCATAGCAGCCCATTCAAATCAATGGGCTGCTATGCCTGTGCAAATGTGGGCTGCAAACCCGCATACATGTGAACCGCCAACCCGCATACATGTGAACCAGGCCTAAAGCAATAGTAAAGTAATTTATAAACAACACCTCCTTCAGGTTTAACCACTTCTTGACCACAAGGATTTGCCCTCTTAATGACCAGGCCATCGGATCGGAGCCGAGCGCCAGGACCAGTTATCACCAGTTAGGCCAGACACTGCTTGATGACCTATTTTAGGCCTGGTTCACAGAGTCTGTACTGACTGACTATATAATAATGTGCATAAGTGAACCAAAGCCCCTAAATTCAGCAATGAAATTGAAGTGAGGTGGAAATTTAATAATTTAAATTTAATAATAGAATACCGTGATAATACCGTATACCGTGGCAAAACCTTAATCAATTAATCGCAGCATGAAAATCTGATACCGTCACAAGCCTAGACATGAGTGTCCAACCTTTTGGCTTCTCTGGGCCACATTGAGTGTAGAGAAATTTTCTCGGCCCGCATATAAAATATATACTATAGTTAAGGTATATAAGTAAGGTATATAAGTAATAAAATGCTGCCGCACCCTTCCCGCACCGCCGCACCCCCCCCCCCGCACTAATTTAACACAACTAGAGGATGATCAAATGAAATGGAATCAGTATACGGAGGTTTACTTCTTCTGAGAAACATTAAAGGAACACTCTAACCACCATGACCACTTCAGTGATTTGAAGTGGTCATGGTGGTAGGAGTCAGAAACACTGCACATGCTCGTCTCCACCCTCCCCTCCGAGGCAGCCTCTGCCTACCGTTAGTTGGAAGCCGCTGTGGCCATGCCCCCAACCCGACTTCCTTCCTCCCCAGCAAAAAAAAATTGTCAGGGGGCAGTGGGCCGCATTTCCTGTGGTTCAGGGCCGCATGTGGCCCCCGGGCCGCAGGTTGGACATGCCTGCTCTAAAACATGCGCTAGTCACTCCCATACCAAAGAAAGCCTCACTGGACCCCACCAATCTTAACAACTTAAGACCCATCTCCTTACTCCCTTTTGCTTCCAAACTCCTTGAACGTTTAGTCTACAACCGCCTGAGCAAGCACCTCATTGAGATGCACTGCACCGGCCCCGCCGTCACTTCCGGTGCGCGCGCGTCATCCCTCCACAGCTTCTGGGCATGCCCAGAAGCTGTTTAGAAGGGAATGACGCGCGCGCCCCGGAACTGACGTCGGGCCGGTGCAGGCGCAATGATTCCTGGGAGCGATGACGTTCAGCTCCCAGGAATCATTGCAAAAGCCAGGAAGTGACGAATCGCCGTGGCCGCCGAGGGGAGGAAGAAGGAAGTAAGGTAAGTATATTTCCTCTACGAGGTAAGTAAAAAAAAAAAAAAAATTGCGATTATCCATTTGTTTTTCAGGTGACCCGGAGCGAGAAGATGGAGGTAAGTATAAATTTAGGGTGGAATTCCGCTTTAACCTCCTTAGCGGTATTCCCGAGTATGGCTCGGGGTTAAATTTCAGAGCCAAAAGCGGTAACCCCGAGCCACACTCGGGGTACCGCCAGAAGCATCGCTGGAACCTGATAGAGGGGTTACTTACCTTGTCACCGGGATCCAGCGATGTGTCCCGGCGGTGTGCGGCGGCGGATCTTCCTCCTGATGCTCTCTGTGCCCCGGCTTCCGTCTCCTGCGACGTGACGTTCGCAGGGGGGGTGGAACCGGTGGCAAATTCAAATGTAAAACACACCAAACACACTGATACAATGCAAAATAAAAAAAAAAAATCACATTAGTGTGCCCCCCAGTGCCCTTTCCTGCAGTTTTACTGTACTTTTTATGTGTGTACTGTATATATATATATATATATATATATATATATATATATATATATATATATATATCTGTATACATACATACACACATACTTTAACTTTTTTATCGTTTTTTATTATATTATAATTTATGATTTTGTGTTTCAAACTTTATCATACCCGAGATGTTATAAAGAAGAACGCACAATAAAAAAAAATCATATGTAAATAGTTGGTTTGGGCTGCTCATTCTTAAGAGTTACATGCAAAATAATGGTACCGCTTTCAGCACCTAAAATCCGAAAGAATCATACCGCCAGGGAGGTCAAGATCAATGGAACAACTATCAGTCCTTCCACACATGCCAGGGTGCTAGGGGTAACCCTGGACTCTGCACTGTCCTTTCAGGCTCACATCCAATCCCTGTCCAAATCATGCCGCCTTAACCTCCGCAACATCGCTAGAATACGGCCCTTTCTAACCAATGACACCACCAAGCTTCTAATTCACTCCCTGGTTATCTCTCGCCTCGACTACTGCAACTCCCTCCTCATTGGATTACCCTTACATAGATTATCCCCCCTTCAATCCATAATGAATGCAGCTGCAAGACTTATCCACCTTACCAACCGTTCAGTGTCCTCCAACCCTCTCTGCCAATCCCTTCCCTGGCTTCCACTCACCCAACGAATAAAATTCAAAGTGCTAACAATTGAAGGGGAATGACAGGACCTCTTTCTAGTTGCTGGCAACCATTTTCTAGCTTGACCTGTGTAACACCATTTTCTTTCTTACAACTGTGACTTGTAATGACTTGTTAAGGTTACTTTAAGTCTTTAGTTAAACATGAACAATGACCTAAGTAAATCACCTGATATGTTCTGACATTTCAAGATAAAGATACATCCCCACTTCCTTTGTACCTAACACATTCTGCTTCCTTTTATTCTAAGTTGAGCTATAGGGTCTAGACAAGGCGTATTTTGCAATTTCTAACGAACATTCTGTATTAACCCATTGTTCAACTTTTGTGAGAACTTGACTCTTCCTGAGAGTATCCACTCCCCCTCCCAACTGTATTTCCTGTTCAATACTGTGTATAATAGTTACCCCGCTTTGAAAATAAAGTTAAGAATGTTTTAGACTGAGCAGTGGTTGCACGTGTTTTCTTTAACAGGATAAAACATTCTCCAGAGCTCTGCTGTTTTTGCATAGAACAGACTAGACGTTGCTATTAAGTCAGGGACTTAACTTTTGAGTATACATTTAAAGTATCTAGGGTGAATATAAAGAGAAATCACCGACAGATTGGGGGCTCGTCCGGGATCGGAGAGAGAGCGGCCATCACGGGTCCAAGGATTCACCGGTCTGGGTAAGGAGATATTTTATTTTATCTGTTTGCCTGTCCGGTGGGACTTGGCCGTTTGGCCCTGGTTCCGTTCTTTGAGCCATAGACACCAAACGCTCAGGGAGAGTGTTGGATAATAGAGCAGCTCTGGGAGATGCTCTGGATCTTTACATATATATATATAGAAGCTTCAGGGAAGCTTGAATACTAATATATATATATATATATAGAGGCTTCAGGGAAGCCAGAATAATATTTTTCAGGGAAAGATATTATATGTTAGGTTGTTGAACCTGAATACGTTCCGGGAACGTATCGAGACAGTGTCTCTGGGAGACACAGGATTTGTCATTTATAAGGAAAGACAATATCCGGGGCTTCTGGGAAGCCCAGGGGATTTTTTCTCGAGAAGAATCCCGTTCCTCTGGGAGGGACAAATAAAACGTCTCTGGGAGGCGTTGAAGCTGTCTTCAACAAAGACAGTTTTTTTCTTTGGGTTTCAGGGAAGCCCAGGGGGTTTTAGGAAAACCCTGTTCCTTTAGTGAATAATAAATAGATGTCAGTCTGTTCTGTGTAGAAAACAACTACCTCTTTTCTTGCTTCTATCTTTCTATCGCATAGAAACTGTAAGATTTAGAGTATAAGATAATTTGTTTGTTTGATCTAAAAGACTTATTTGGTAAGTAGATAAGTCTGTTGATCACGTGATTATTTTGTTATTTCATTTTGTTATGCCATTTGAAAATATTGTCATATTTTATTGGAGTATTATATTGCTGGTTTGACATATATGGGACCTCTGTCTATAATTATATATGACTTGTAAAAATTGCGCCTGCTGACTGTTAATATAACACTGATAGCGACAGTTTCATTATTACTGTAAAAATTGACTGACCGATCGTGGGTTATCAGACAAATCAAGATGAATGTTTATTATGTGTATTGTTTGTTTGTCTATAATGGTGGGAAAGCCTTCTTGATAGCCACTATACCTGGGAGTATAAGGTGTAATTTACATACACCAAATGGTTTTTCAGGAGGGGTTTTTTAACCATAAAGAGGACCCAGATACATTTAAATGATTTTGTGAATGTGTAAATCTTAGAGACATGTTTTGTTTATGGTTTTGTGAAATTATACTGAAGGTTTAGGTCTGATGCTGGCCATACATGATACAATTTTCTTACGATTTTCAGTGCGGTTTTCTTGAAATTTACCTTCAGCTATGTAGTACAAACCTTTGCCTAATTGAATACAAATGAATGTGTTTAATTTTGACCTCTTATGTGGTTTGTGGTGGATCTAACAGAAAATTGTACGATAAAGAGTTGTCCGGACATGTATGGCCAGCCTTAGAGATATTAAGATACAAGTAAATCTTTTAGTAAATGTTTAGTTGTAATATAAAGTACATGGAAAAAGTGGGGCAAATTGGTTTATTTATGCCCCGTATTAGTACACACAAAAAAAAAAAAAACTACAAAGAGCTACTAGAAGTGAAAGTGAAAGTCTTTAAATACGTAGATATAGACCACAGCGATTGCCTATAGACAGAGACAGGTGAGACAATTTTGGGCTGCAGTTAAATGTCATTACTGAGTAGCACAGTCTTAGAATTCAAACATTTGCCGTTAATTTAAAGTCACAGTACATGTTAATTGTAAAACAGCAAGTTTCTGATTGGGCTACTAAAACTTTGTAAGGTTTTCAAAAAAGCCATAACAGAGAGCGATGTGGCTGGCTCTTTTGATCTGTCTAAAGAAAAGCAGCCTGTCAGGGCGCATTTCCAAGGACCTTATCAGAAGAGGCAAATAAAAGAGTAGGACATTTTCAACATAGGTCCCCCTATAATAATAATAATATTACCTTACAAACACCATGACCACACCTGCACCCCACAGTTTCATTCTCCAAGGCAGGTGTAGTTTTCTTCGTAATGTCAGACGAGCAGAAAATGTTTATGTGTCAGATACATTTAAAACTACTACATTTCCTTACACGAGGGGAAAAGAGGGGGGGTCACTTCTGCAAATGAACGGTCTCAGCATTCCTACACATATGCAATTATTTTTATAGAATTTTTTAGAAGTTTTGCCATTTATACAATTGTGCCCATCCTGTATGAGCGTAGTAATAATGAATAAAAACACTATTTTATTTAAAAAAAAAGAAAAGAAAAAATATAAATTGCCGTTGTCGGCAGGATATTTTGAAGTTATTTTTTATAGAATTATAGATAATGAAAAATTATATTTGGCAAATGGTCTCCTATGTGAAGGGGAGCCTTCCTGCAAAATTTTGAAAATTGGCTATTTGCCAAGAAAGCGTTCAAGTGTCATATCTTTATTCCTGTTATAATTATGGAATTTATTTTTGGACAGAAAGAGTTACCGCAATTAGTGTGACCATTGGACCCTGTTGGCACAGAGCCAAAAGTTTCAAATCAGATTAACTTTTTATTTGATTATAGTTTTTAAATTATATTTTATGGGTATCCTCTATTAAAAGAGGGGAACCTCTGGCCAGATTTTTGTTAGAATGGCACGTGAAAAAAAGAAAAATTGAAAAAAATTGAAAATTTTTGGGAAAAATTGGCACTAAGCCAAAACGTTTTTTAGTTCTTTATCTGATCATAGCATGCAAGTGGTATCTGATATGCCATCTCTACTGACAACCATACCATCCGATGCTACCCACTGTACAGTGATTGGTTTAAGTAGCGTGTTTTTTTTTAAAGCGTCCTATTGGACGAGGAGACACAGCCATCTTTGTTTCTTATTTTTTCAGTCCAGGTAACTTACCTGGTGTAGAAATGCCTTAGGGCCAAGTAGACAATTCAATTGTCCGCTCTATAGTTCTCCAGACCATGCAAGAGGGGATGGACACCTGCTCATGGGTCAGTCCCACTACAATATGTATATAACATATGTAGTCACTCTGTGGAGGCCAGTCAGAGCGAGTGAGTTTATTGAAATGTACATGTATGTGGACACAAAGTGTCACAGGAATTATGACAGTAGTGTCAGGAAAGTGTTGTTTACCTTGGTTTTGTTCTCACAGAGGGTGATAGTAGAGTCAGTCATATAAGAAGTGGGTCTTGCCAGCCCACAGTGGGTCTTGCCCGCCCACAGGATCATTGTTATAGATCCGGACTGCTCCTATCTATAATAACATTTTGAGACAAACCACAGGTCCAGAAATGTCACAAGTAATGTTGAATGCGTTTATATATCTGAAAAATGCTATGGTTGTAGCGCCTGCACTGGGCCTCCCAAATCATGGAAAAATGTTTTGTGTTTATGCAAGGGACAATTGTAAGACCATGACAGGTATACTTGCCCAGGAGTATGGTGGTAAACTTTGCCCTATAGTTTTTTGTCCAAAGATGGTCGCAGTCCAGGCCTAAGGCATGCCTGAAGTGACTCCGAACATAGTACATAGCATCTTGTGAGATGGTAATAGGGATGGCTACATCATTTGCCCTAGGTAGGCCCCAGTTTTAAATGGGCTTCTGGTATTGAAAGTTTGTGTTACTCCACAACATGATGTATAGGCAGCCATAGAGGGAGCAGAGGATGTTTTTGTAGTTAATTTCCTGCTCCAAGCCAAAAGATCACACATTATTGAAGCTACAAACGCATGCTACAGAACAGGTTTTAAGGACTTAGGTGATGTTTTAGAAAAAGTTGAGAATCACCTTTTTCTAAAAGAGGGGAGATCTTGTGTGTATCCCCGCAGCTAGCGCCCCACTGTTTATTGCCTAGTATTATGGAATAGGACACAGGGGGTGGGAAAGAACATATGAAGTATTACTGACAGTTTAGTGCAAGCATATGTTGCTAGATGCATCACTTGTATTAGGAACAAACAATCCAAACATGAGCATCTCCAATACCCATCAAACCCATTCACACATCTACAAATAGATTTCACATATAGGCCCAAAGCAGGGAAGAAATAAGAGTTCTTTTTAGTCAAATAGTGGACGTGTTCAGCAGATGAGTGGAAGCTTTTAGGACCACAATAAAGGGAGATGCCCACACGGTGGCATGCATTCTCAATCAGGAGATTATTCCTGGATGGGGGTGCCTGCTTTGAATTAGGTTTAATTATGCTCCAATTTTCATATCAAAAATATGCCAGGAACTAGTTAAAATCTTGAAAATAGATTATTATCCGCAGAGTTCAGGTATAATGGAAAGAATGAATAGCACAAATAAAGAATAATTGAAACATAAGAATCAAGTGGAACGGAACGAAAAGTTGCTCGCACCTTTTCTTTTCTTTTTACAGGAAAATACCCATCCCTTCAGAGAAGGAGACATAGTGGTGATGAAGCTGCTGCCCAAAGGAAAGAAACAAAAGGATTTCGCCTACGGCCCAGAGACCACTGTGGTAGCAGTTACCAAGATCGCTGTTTTGACTGAACACAGCCCTACTTGGATCCATGCCACTAGAGTGAAGTTGGTGCGGACAGGACCTGAGCCAGAGGATCCAGACGCAAGCAAGAAGGTACTAACGGGGGCAGACCGCCCTGACCTTAAACAGGAGGATCCAGAAGCAAGAGAGGTACTAACGGGGGCAAATTGCCCTGACCTTGAACAGGAGAGTCAAGAAAAGGGGGTACTGACAGGGGCAAACCGCCCAGACCCTGTAGAAAATGACTTTTCCAGTTGCACCGGACTCAGGCAAACTATGGCTGCTGATAATCCTGATTCCATTTTCAGTGTTTTCCCTTGTATGGACTGTTACTAATTGCATCTATTACCCTGAAGATTTGGGTGTCATGAGAAGTATATGCAGACCATATCCTGCACATGAGACACATAATAGAACAAAGAGAGGATTAAATATTGAGCATGATGTAGATGAGAATCCACCCACTTTTCATAGTGAAATGTTATTAACAAAATTTAAATATGCTTATGCTAATAAGTCAGGTTTTGAGAAATGTTGGATATGTAGCAAACTCCATCCAGAAACAGCCCGCATCCCTCTTATTGCTGTCCCTTTGAATATTACCCAGTTTCTTAAAGAGACCTCTGCTACTTTAACTAATGTGTCAAGTAATAATAATATCACCTTCCCAGTAGATGGTAGAAGCCATTTCCCAGACTGGTGTTTCAGCCTGGGAAATAACACGTGTTAACCCTTCCATTTGCAAAAAGTCAATTTTTAATATTACTTCCTGCCAGGCCCCATTGAAAAAATCATGTTCCCTGTTTGATATATCAAGTCCTATTTTAAATAAGACCATAATGAGTAATTACCAGAATTTCTCTAGAGACATACAAAAAGTACTGGACCACCTTGTGACCGCAGTACAGAATAGACGCCTACAAGAATATATTGCCCAAAAAACGTTTTCACGGGGACAAAGTATATATGTATGTTGTGGGAAGGAATGCTATCCCCGAAATTAAATAATTATTCTGGAATCATTGATGAGATAATGGAAAAATAATTCAGATGATATTAAGTTGCTAAATCTTGAACAAAGGGCCATTAGGAAGAAGTTAGAATTACATGATCTAGCTATAGAAAGTATGAGTGCTGCATTGACTGGCCTCTGTGAGCATACTGAGGACTATGAATGTTGCACTTGGATATACAATACCACTTTGGAAATGCCAAATTATTATGACATAATTGCCCAACACAGAAAGGAGGTCAATAAGTTGCAAGAAGAGGCCCGTAACATTGCTAAAAGCTGGGATCCCTTTGTAGGTATGGGAGGTTTTGGTTTTGGAGGAATGTTTTCCTGGTTAAAAGACATTGCTATGATGATTGTGATGATTTTACTTTTTCTATTATTTTATTATGCATTTTTTAAGCTTATTATGTGTTTAATCGCTAAAACCACAAAGAACCCAGACTCACCTAGTAGAGGGGGATCTTATGTAAGTTTGTACTTTAACAGAGATGCTGAAAATGTTGACACATTTCTAACAGCTAGACAAGGTGTTCTGATCCAACAAACCCAAACCCCTTTTGATTACCAGGAATATGTAAAGTTTTATAAAGCTAAGAAAGCTAAGTCTACCGTTTAGGTGGGCAGGTTTAGGTCCTTATTTGATTATACTAAGGAAACAAAGGACATTGTCGCCTAACCTGCTATTCCTTTCCAGAGAGGCCTGGTGTCCTCTGATGACACCGTATAAATGATAAGGAGAAAAATCATGCATATGAAATTATGATTTTTTAGAGGGGATTGAAGGGGAATGACAGGACCTCTTTCTAGTTGCTGGCAACCATTTTCTAGCTTGACCTGTGTAACACCATTTTCTTTCTTACAACTGTGACTTGTAATGACTTGTTTCAGTTAAGGTTACTTTAAGTCTTTAGTTAAACATGAACAATGACCTAAGTAAATCACCCGATATGTTCTGACATTTCAAGATAAAGATACATCCCCACTTCCTTTATACCTAACACATTCTGCTTCCTTTTATTCTAAGTTGAGCTATAGGGTCTAGACAAGGCGTATTTTGCAATTTCTAACGAACATTCTGTATTAACCCATTGTTCAACTTTTGTGAGAACTTGACTCTTCCTGAGAGTATCCACTCCCCCTCCCAACTGTATTTCCTGTTCAATACTGTGTATAATAGTTACCCCGCTTTGAAAATAAAGTTAAGAATGTTTTAGACTGAGCAGTGGTTGCACGTGTTTTCTTTAACAGGATAAAACATTCTCCAGAGCTCTGCTGTTTTTGCATAGAACAGACTAGACGTTGCTATTAAGTCAGGGACTTAACATTTGAGTATACATTTAAGGTATCTAGGGTGAATATAAAGAGAAATCACCGACAACAATAGTTTACAAAGCCATCCACAACTCTGCCCCCAGCTACATCACTAACCTGATCTCAAAATATCAACCAAGCCGCTCTCTTCCGTCCTCCCAAGACCTCCTGCTCTCTAGCTCCCTTGTCACCTCTTCCCATGCTCGCCTCCAGGATTTCTCCAGAGCTTCTCCCATTCTTTGGAACTCTCTACCCCAATCTGTCCGACTGTCTCCTAATCTATCCATCTTTAGACGATCCCTGAAAACCCTTCTCTTTAAAGAAGCCTACCCGGCTAGTAATACACTGTTTCACTTTCTCCATCAGCTCACCCCCCACAGCCAGGGGCGTAACTACAGGGGTTGCAGGGGGTGCAATTGCAACCGGGCCCCATGCTCCAGGGGGCCTTCACGGCTCCCCTGTACACCTGGGTAGGAGGGGCAGTGGGGGCAGGATGAAGAGAAATCACTGTCCTCCTTTTTCCTCCTGTAGCTGCAGGAGGAAAATAGAGGAGATTGGTTATTCTGTATGCTGCCCCCCCCCCACTCCTCTCATCCAGTTCACTTGTGTTCTGCTGTCTTTGCAGGACTTGTGAAAGGGTCCCACTGCGGGACCGTAATAAAGGGCCAAGCTACGAGAGTAAAGGGTCCAAAGAGCAGTGGGAAGAGCCCCAGGCTTGAAGGAAAGGGCCCTGGCCAGGGGTCCGGGGGCCCTTCATGGTTTCTTGCACCGGGGCCCTGAAAGTTCTAGTTACGCCTCTGCCCACAGCTATTACCTTTTGTATCAATTGACCCTCCCTTTTAGATTGTAAGCTCTATCGAGCAGGGCCCTCTGATTCCTCTTGCTCCAAATTGTAGTGTAACTGTAATGTCTGCCTTCATTTTGTTAAGCGCTGCTCAAACTGTTGGCGCCATATAAATCCTGTATAATAATAAAAGTAATAAACCGGTCTAACAGTACGTGTTATAAACGGGTTTAGTTGGCACACATATGCAAACGCATGCGTTAGCTGCTGGGCCACTTCACAGCACCCTGTATTACCTGCAGTCCTAAATGATGAGAGTCTCTACAGTAGAAGCACATGCATTGTAGGGGAGCACTGAGGGGATGAATTGTAGGGGAGCACTGTGGGGTACATTGTAAGGGAGCACTGTGGGGGGTACATTGTAGGGGAGCACTGTGGGGGTACATTGTAAGGGAGCACTGTGGAGGTACATTGTAGAGGAGCACTGTGGGGGTACATTGTAAGGGAGCACTGTGGGGATGCATTGTAGGATAGCAATGTGGGGATGCTTTGTAGGGGAGCACTGTGGGGTACATTGTAGAGGAGCACTGTGGGGGTACATTGTAGAGGAGCACTGTGGGGTAAATTGTAGAGGAGCACTGTGGGGGTACATTGTAGAGGAGCACTGTGGGGGTACATTGTAGAGGAGCACTGTGGGGGTACATTGTAGGGGAGCACTGTGGAGGGTACATTGTAGAGGAGCACTGTGGGGGTACATTGTAGAGGAGCACTGTGGGGGTACATTGTAGGGGAGCACTGTGGGGGTACATTGTAGAGGAGCACTGTGGGTGTACATTGTAGAGGAGCACTGTGGGGGTACATTGTAGGGGAGCACTGTGGGGGTACATTGTAGAGGAGCACTGTGGGGATGCATTGTAGGGGAGCACTGTGGGGGGTACATTGTAGGGGAGCACTGTGGGGGTACATTGTAGGAGAGCACTGTGGGGATGCATTGCAGAGGAGCACTGTGGGGGTACATTGTAGGGGAGCACTGCGGGGGTACATTGTAGAGGAGTAGTGTGGGGGTACATTGTAGAGGAGCACTGTGGGGGTGCAGCGAAGAAGGAGCACACTGGGGGTACATTGTAGAGGAGCACTGTGGGGGTACATTGTAGGGGAGCACTGTGGGGGTACATTGTAGAGGAGCACTGTGGGTGTACATTGTAGGGGAGCACTGTGGGGGTACATTGTAGGGGAGCACTGTGGGGGTACATTGTAGGGAAGCACTGTGGGGGTACATTGTAGAGGAGCACTGTGGGGGTGCAGCGAAGAAGGAGCACACTGGGGGTACATTGTAGAGGAGCACTGTGGGGGTACATTGTAGGGGAGCACTGTGGGGGTACATTGTAGGGGAGCACTGTGGGGGTACATTGTAGAGGAGCACTGTGGGGGTACATTGTAGGGGAGCACTGTGGGGGTACATTGTAGGGAAGCACTGTGGGGGTACATTGTAGGGGAGCACTGTGGGGGTACATTGTAGGGGAGCACTGTGGGGTACATTGTAGAGGGGAAGCCTATCCTACCCACACCTAACAACTGTATTTTTGTTTTCTCCACCAGCTCATCCTGCACAGTTATTGCCTTTTGTTTCACTTGCCCCTCCCTTTTAGATTGTAAGCTCTGAGAAGCAGGGCCCTCCAATTCCTCCTGTATTGGATTATATTTTAATTGTATTGTATTGTATTGTTACCCTCATATTGTAAAGCGATGCTGGCGCTATATAAATCCTGTATAATAATAATAATAATAATGGATAGATAGGGGGCAGGTGGGCCTGGAGGTAGCCCAATCCTCCTTAAAGGGACGGAGACACCCTGGACACCCAGCACATAGCATAATGGCAGCAAAGGTGTCCAGTGTGTCCACTCACCAATATTTACACCTTTGCTGCCATTGTGTTGTGTGCTGGGTGTCCAGGGTGTCTCTGTCCCTTTAAGGAGGATTGGGCTACCTCCAGGCCCACCTGCCCCCTATCTATCCATTAGAATGCATGTGGTCCCACTGCAGGGACTCTCATAAATTTGGAAAGGTTAAGACTGCAGGTAACACAGGGTGCCATGAAGGGGCCTTGCAGCTTACGCATGCGTTTGCAAATGTGTGCCAACTAAACCCCTGTTTTTTTTAACACTTTCCCGCAAATCGATGTAGCTGTCCCTGTACCTGTCACTATACCTGTACCTGTCCCTGTCCTTGTACCTGTCCCTATACCTGTACCTGTCTCTGTACCTGTCTCTGCCCCTGTCCCTGCCCCTGCCCCTGTCCCCCTGTCCCTGTACCTGTCCTTGCCCCCTGTACTTGTCCCTGTACCTGTCCCTGTCCCTATACCTGTACCTGTCTCTGCCCCTGTCCCTGTCCCCCTATCCCTGTCCCTATCCCCCTGTCCCTGTCCTTGCCCCCTGTACCTGTACTTGTCCCTATACCTGTACCTGTCCCTGTCTCTGCCCCTGTCCATGTCCCTTCCCCTGTCCCTGTACCTGTCCCTGTTCCTGCCCCTGCCCCCTGTACCTGTACTTGTCCCTGTACCTGTCTCTGCCCCTGTCCCTGCCCCCCTATCCCTGTCCTTGCCCCCTGTACCTGTACTTGTCCCTGTCCCTGTCCTTGCCCCTGTAGCTGTACTTGTCCCTGTACCTGTGCCTGTACCTGTCCTTGCCCCTGTTCCTGTACCTGTCCCTGTCCCTGTGCCTGTCCCTTTCCCTGTACCTGTCCCTGTACCCGTACATCGGCTCAGAGAAGTGGTTGTAGCGGGATGATCTGCAGCTGCAGGCATCACCTTGGTACCGTTCTTTAGCGCGGACGGTGACCTTTCATTAGATAACAGCCGATGCGGCTCAGCAGCCAATCAGCCGTTATCCCAGCGAGCGGGAGAGGACATCCCTCCCCCTCCTCCCTTTCCCCTCCCGCGGCTCTGCCCGGGTCTCTCATCCCACCAGGAGACCCGAGCAACCAGCCAGCACGTTCGCCGGCTGGTTGGAATCCGGAACAAAGCCGGATTCAGCTTTGATCGGGTCTCCGATGTAGTAAACTTGGAAGCGACGTCACTTCTGGTTTACTCGGCGGCTAACAGCGCCAAATTTAAAAAACTGTTAGTATTCAAAAATGCCAATTTCGGCATTTTAAATGCTTTGAAGTGCAGAGAAGGGATCGGGGGTTTTTTTTAGACCCCGATCCCTCCATAAAGAGTACCTGTCACTGTCTATTACTGTGACATCCCCCCGATCCCTCCATAAAGAGTACCTGTCACTGCCTATTACTGTCACATTCCCCCCGATCCCTCCATAAAGAGTACCTGTCACTGCCTATTACTGTCACATTCCCCCCGATCCCTCCATAAAGAGTACCTGTCACTGCCTATTACTGTCACATTCCCCCGATCCCTCCATAAAGAGTACCTGTCACTCCTATTACTGTCACATTCCCCCCCCCCCCGATCCCTCCATAAAGAGTACCTGTCACTGCCTATTATTGTCACATTCCCCCCGATCCATCCATAAAGAGTACCTGTCACTCCTATTACTGTCACATTCCCCCCGATCCATCCATAAAGAGTACCTGTCACTGCCTATTACTGTCACATTCCCCCCGATCCCTCCATAAAGAGTACCTGTCACTGTCTATTACTGTGACATCCCCCCGATCCCTCCATAAAGAGTACCTGTCACTGCATATTACTGTCACATTCCCCCCGATCCCTCCATGAAGAGTACCTGTCACTCCTATTACTGTCACATTCAACCCCGATCCCTCCATAAAGAGTACCTGTCACTGCCTATTACTGTCACATTCCCCCGATCCCTCCATAAAGAGTACCTGTCACTCCTATTACTGTCACATTCCCCCCCCCCGATCCCTCCATAAAGAGTACCTGTCACTGCCTATTACTGTCACATTCCCCCCGATCCATCCATAAAGAGTACCTGTCACTCCTATTACTGTCACATTCCCCCCGATCCATCCATAAAGAGTACCTGTCACTGTCTATTACTGTCACATTCCCCGCCGATCCCTCCATAAAGAGTACCTGTCACTGCCTATTACTGTCACATTCCCCCCGATCCCTCCATAAAGAGTACCTGTCACTGCTTATTACTGTCACATTCCCCCCGATCCCTCCATAAAGAGTACCTGTCACTGCCTATTACTGTAACATTCCCCCCGATCCCTCCATAAAGAGTACCTGTCACTCCTATTACTGTCACATTCCCCTCGATCCCTCCATAAAGAGTACCTGTCACTCCTATTACTGTCACATCCCCCCCGATCCCTCCATAAAGAGTACCTGTCACTGCCTATTACTATCACATTCCCCCCGATCCCTCCATAAAGAGTACCTGTCACTGCCTATTACTGTCACATTCCCCCCGATCCCTCCATAAAAAGTACCTGTCACTGCATATTACTGTCACATTCCCCCCGATCCCTCCATAAAAAGTACCTGTCACTGCATATTACTGTCACATTCCCCCCGATCCCTCTATAAAGAGTACCTGTCACTCCTATTACTGTCACATTCCCCCCCGATCCCTCCATAAAGAGTACCTGTCACTGCCTATTACTGTCACATTCCCCCCGATCCCTCTATAAAGAGTACCTGTCACTGCTATTACTGTCACATTCCCCCCCGATCCCTCCATAAAGAGTACCTGTCACTGCCTATTACTGTGACATCCCCCCGATCCCTCCATAAAGAGTACCTGTCACTCCTATTACTGTCACACTCCCCCCCGATCCCTCCATAAAGAGTACCTGTCACTCCTATTACTGTCACATTCCCCCCGATCCCTCCATAAAGAGTACCTGTCACTGCATATTACTGTCACATTCCCCCAGATCCCTCCATAAAGAGTACCTGTCACTGCCTATTACTGTCACATTCCCCCCGATCCCTCCATAAAGAGTACCAGTCACTCCTATTACTGTCACATTCCCCCCGATCCCTCCATAAAGAGTACCTGTCACTCCTATTACTGTCACATTCCCCCCGATCCCTCCATAAAGAGTACCTGTCACTGCCTATTACTGTCACATTCCATCCGATCCCTCCATAAAGAGTACCTGTCACTGCCTATTACTGTCACATTCCCCCCGATCCCTCCATAAAGAGTACCTGTCACTGCCTATTACTGTCACATTCCCCCCGATCCCTCCATAAAGAGTACCTGTCACTGTCTATTACTGTCACATTCCCCCCCGATCCCTCCATAAAGAGTACCTGTCACTGCCTATTACTGTCACATTCCCCCCGATCCCTCCATAAAGAGTACCTGTCACTCCTATTACTGTCACATTCCCCCCGATCCCTCCATAAACAGTACCTGTCACTGCCTATTACTGTCACATTCCCCCGATCCCTCCATAAAGAGTACCTGTCACTGCCTATTACTGTCACATTCCCCCCGATCCCTCCATAAAGAGTACCTGTCACTCCTATTACTGTCACATTCCTCCCGATCCCTCCATAAAGAGTACCTGTCACTGCATATTACTGTCACATTCCCCCAGATCCCTCCATAAAGAGTACCTGTCACTGCCTATTACTGTCACATTCCCCCCGATCCCTCCATAAAGAGTACCTGTCACTGCCTATTACTGTCACATTCCTCCCGATCCCTCCATAAAGAGTACCTGTCACTCCTATTACTGTCACATTCCCCCTGATCCCTCCATAAAGAGTACCTGTCACTCCTATTACTGTCACATTCCCCCCGATCCCTCCATAAAGAGTACCTGTCACTGCCTATTACTGTCACATTCCCCCGATCCCTCCATAAAGAATACCTGTCACTGTCTATTACTGTCACATTCCCCCCCGATCCCTCCATAAAGAGTACCTGTCACTGCCTATTACTGTCACATTCCCCCCGATCCCTCCATAAAGAGTACCTGTCACTCCTATTACTGTCACATTCCTCCCGATCCCTCCATAAAGAGTACCTGTCACTGCATATTACTGTCAAATTCCCCCAGATCCCTCCATAAAGAGTACCTGTCACTGCCTATTACTGTCACATTCCCCCCGATCCCTCCATAAAGAGTACCTGTCACTGCCTATTACTGTCACATTCCTCCCGATCCCTCCATAAAGAGTACCTGTCACTCCTATTACTGTCACATTCCCCCTGATCCCTCCATAAAGAGTACCTGTCACTGCCTATTACTGTCACATTCCTCCCGATCCCTCCATAAAGAGTACCTGTCACTGCCTATTACTGTCACATTCCCCCAGATCCCTCCATAAAGAGTACCTGTCACTCCTATTACTGTCACATTCCTCCCCGATCCCTCCATAAAGAGTACCTGTCACTCCTATTACTGTCACATTCCTCCCGATCCCTCCATAAAGAGTACCTGTCACTCCAATTACTGTCACATTCCTCCCGATCCCTCCATAAAGAGTACCTGTCACTGCTATTACTGTCACATTCCCCCCGATCCCTCCATAAAGAGTACCTGTCACTGCCTATTACTGTCACATTCCCCCAGATCCCTCCATAAAGAGTACCTGTCACTGCCTATTACTGTCACATCCCCCCCGATCCCTCCATAAAGAGTACCTGTCACTGCTATTACTGTCACATTCCTCCTGATCCTTCCATAAAGAGTACCTGTCACTGCTTATTACTGTCACATTCCCCCCCGTTCCCTCCATAAAGAGTACCTGTTACTGCCTATTACTGTCACATTCCTCCCGATCCCTCCATAAAGAGTACCTGTCACTCCTATTACTGTCACATTCCCCCCGATCCCTCCATAAAGAGTACCTGTCACTCCTATTACTGTCAAATTCCCCCCGATCCCTCCATAAAGAGTACCTGTCACTCCTATTACTGTCACATTCCCCCCGATCCCTCCATAAAGAGTACCTGTCACTGCCTATTACTGTCACATTACCCCCGATCCCTCCATAAAGAGTACCAGTCACTGCCTATTACTGTCACATTCCCCCCGATCCCTCCATTAAGAGTACCTGTCACTGCCTATTACTGTCTAATTCCCCCCGATCCCTCCATAAAGAGTACCTGTCACCGCCTATTACTGTCACATTCCCCCCGATCCCTCCATAAAGAGTACCGGTCACTGCCTATTACTGTCACATTCCTCCCGATCCCTCCATAAAGAGTACCTGTCACCGCCTATTACTGTCACATTCCCCCCGATCCCTCCATAAAGAGTACCTGTCACTGCCTATTACTGTCACATTCTCCCCGATCCCTCCATAAAGAGTACCGGTCACTGCCTATTACTGTCACATTCCTCCCGATCCCTCTATAAAGAGTACCTGTCACTGCCTATTACTGTCACATTCCCCCCGATCCCTCCATAAAGAGTACCTGTCACTGCCTATTACTGTCACATTCCTCCCGAACCCTCCATAAAGAGTACCTGTCACTCCTATTACTATCACATTACTCCTGATCCTTCCATAAAGAGTACCTGTCACTGCCTATTACTGTCACATCCCCCCCGATCCCTCTATAAAGAGTACCTGTCACTGCCTATTACTGTCACATTACTCCTGATCCTTCCATAAAGAGTACCTGTCACTGCTATTACTGTCACATTCCTCCCGATCCCTCCATAAAGAGTACCTGTCACTGCTATTACTGTCACATTCCCCCCCCCCCGATCCCTCCATAAAGAGTACCTGTCACTGCCTATTACTGTCACATTCCCCCCCGATCCCTCCATAAAGAGTACCTGTCACTGCTATTACTGTCACCCCCCCCCCCCCCATCCCTCCATAAAGAGTACCTGTCACTGCCTATTACTGTGACATCCCCCCGATCCCTCCATAAAGAGTACCTGTCACTGCCTATTACTGTCACATTCCCCCCGATCCCTCCATAAAGAGTACCTGTCACTGCCTATTACTGTCACATTCCCCCCCGATCCCTCCATAAAGAGTACCTGTCACTGCTATTACTGTCACCCCCCCCCCCCATCCCTCCATAAAGAGTACCTGTCACTCCTATTACTGTGACATCCCCCCGATCCCTCCATAAAGAGTACCTGTCACTGCCTATTACTGTCACATTCCCCCCGATCCCTCCATAAAGAGTACCTGTCACTGCCCATTACTGTCACATTCCCCCCGATCCCTCCATAAAGAGTACCTGTCACTGCCCATTACTGTCACATTCCCCCCGATCCCTCCATAAAGAGTACCTGTCACTGCTATTACTGTCACCCCCCCCCCCCCATCCCTCCATAAAGAGTACCTGTCACTGCCTATTACTGTCACATTCCCCCCGATCTCTCCATAAAGAGTACCTGTCACTGCCTATTACTGTCACATTCCCCCCGATCCCTCCATAAAGAGTACCTGTCACTGCCTATTACTGTCACATTCCCCCCGATCCCTCCATAAAGAGGACCTGTCACTGCCCATTACTGTCACATTCCCCCCGATCCCTCCATAAAGAGTACCTGTCACTCCTATTACTGTCACATTCCCCCTGATCCCTCCATAAAGAGTACCTGTCACTGCCTATTACTGTCACATTCCTCCCGATCCCTCCATAAAGAGTACCTGTCACTGCTATTACTGTCACATTCCCCCCTGATCCCTCCATAAAGAGTACCTGTCACTGCTATTACTGTCACCCCCCCCCCATCCCTCCATAAAGAGTACCTGTCACTGCCTATTACTGTGACATCCCCCCGATCCCTCCATAAAGAGTACCTGTCACTGTCTATTACTGTGACATCCCCCCGATCCCTCCATAAAGAGTACCTGTCACTGCATATTACTGTCACATTCCCCCCGATCCCTCCATGAAGAGTACCTGTCACTCCTATTACTGTCACATTCCCCCCCGATCCCTCCATAAAGAGTACCTGTCACTGCCTATTACTGTCACATTCCCCCGATCCCTCCATAAAGAGTACCTGTCACTCCTATTACTGTCACATTCCCCCCCGATCCCTCCATAAAGAGTACCTGTCACTCCTATTACTGTCACATTCCCCCCCCCCCCGATCCCTCCATAAAGAGTACCTGTCACTGCCTATTACTGTCACATTCCCCCCGATCCATCCATAAAGAGTACCTGTCACTCCTATTACTGTCACATTCCCCCCGATCCATCCATAAAGAGTACCTGTCACTGTCTATTACTGTCACATTCCCCCCCGATCCCTCCATAAAGAGTACCTGTCACTGCCTATTACTGTCACATTCCCCCCGATCCATCCATAAAGAGTACCTGTCACTGCCTATTACTGTCACATTCCCCCCGATCCCTCCATAAAGAGTACCTGTCACTGCCTATTACTGTCACATTCCCCCCGATCCCTCCATAAAGAGTACCTGTCACTGCTTATTACTGTCACATTCCCCCCGATCCCTCCATAAAGAGTACCTGTCACTGCCTATTACTGTCACATTCCCCCCGATCCCTCCATAAAGATTACCTGTTACTGCCAATTACTGTCACATTCCCCCCGATCCCTCCATAAAGAGTACCTGTCACTGCCTATTACTGTCACATTCCTCCCGATCCCTCCATAAAGAGTACCTGTCACTCCTATTACTGTCACATTCCCCCCGATCCCTCTATAAAGAGTACCTGTCACTGCTATTACTGTCACATTCCCCCCCGATCCCTCCATAAAGAGTACCTGTCACTGCCTATTACTGTGACATCCCCCCGATCCCTCCATAAAGAGTACCTGTCACTCCTATTACTGTCACACTCCCCCCCGATCCCTCCATAAAGAGTACCTGTCACTCCTATTACTGTCACATTCCCCCCGATCCCTCCATAAAGAGTACCGGTCACTGCCTATTACTGTCACATTCCTCCCGATCCCTCCATAAAGAGTACCTGTCACTGCATATTACTGTCACATTCCCCCAGATCCCTCCATAAAGAGTACCTGTCACTGCCTATTACTGTCACATTCCCCCCGATCCCTCCATAAAGAGTACCTGTCACTCCTATTACTGTCACATTCCCCCCGATCTATCCATAAAGAGTACCTGTCACTGCCTATTACTGTCACATTCCCCCCGATCCATCCATAAAGAGTACCTGTCACTGCCTATTACTGTCACATTCCCCCCGATCCCTCCATAAAGAGTACCTGTCACTGCCTATTACTGTCACATTCCCCCAGATCCCTCTATAAAGAGTACCTGTCACTGCATATTACTGTCACATTCCCCCCGATCCCTCCATAAAGAGTACCTGTCACTGCCTATTACTGTCACATTCCACCCGATCCCTCCATAAAGAGTACCTGTCACTCCTATTACTGTCACATTCCCCCCGATCCCTCCATAAAGAGTACCTGTCAGTGTCTATTACTGTCACATTCCCCCCCGATCCCTCCATAAAGAGTACCTGTCACTGCCTATTACTGTCACATTCCCCCCGATCCCTCCATAAAGAGTACCTGTCACTGCCTATTACTGTCACATTCCCCCCGATCCCTCCATAAAGAGTACCTGTCACTGCCTATTACTGTCACATTCCTCCCGATCCCTCCATAAAGAGTACCTGTCACTCCAATTACTGTCACATTCCCCCTGATCCCTCCATAAAGAGTACCTGTCACTCCCTATTACTGTCACATTCCCCCGATCCCTCCATAAAGAGTACCTGTCACTGCCTATTACTGTCACATTCCCCCAGATCCCTCCATAAAGAGTACCTGTCACTGCCTATTACTGTCACATCCCCCCCGATCCCTCCATAAAGAGTACCTGTCACTGCCTATTACTGTCACATCCCCCCCGATCCCTCTATAAAGAGTACCTGTCACTCCTATTACTGTCACATTCCCCTCAATCCCTCCATAAAGAGTACCTGTCACTGCTATTACTGTCACATTCCTCCTGATCCTTCCATAAAGAGTACCTGTCACTGCTTATTACTGTCACATTCCCCCCCGATCCCTCCATAAAGAGTACCTGTTACTGCCTATTACTGTCACATTCCTCCCGATCCCTCCATAAAGAGTACCTGTCACTCCTATTACTGTCACATTCCCCCCGATCCCTCCATAAAGAGTACCTGTCACTCCTATTACTGTCAAATTCCCCCCGATCCCTCCATAAAGAGTACCTGTCACTCCTATTACTGTCACATTCCCCCCGATCCCTCCATAAAGAGTACCTGTCACTGCCTATTACTGTCACATTACCCCCGATCCCTCCATAAAGAGTACCAGTCACTGCCTATTACTGTCACATTCCCCCCGATCCCTCCATAAAGAGTACCTGTCACTGCCTATTACTGTCTAATTCCCCCCGATCCCTCCATAAAGAGTACCTGTCACCGCCTATTACTGTCACATTCCCCCCGATCCCTCCATAAAGAGTACCTGTCACCGCCTATTACTGTCACATTCTCCCCGATCCCTCCATAAAGAGTACCGGTCACTGCCTATTACTGTCACATTCCTCCCGATCCCTCCATAAAGAGTACCTGTCACCGCCTATTACTGTCACATTCCCCCCGATCCCTCCATAAAGAGTACCTGTCACTGCCTATTACTGTCTAATTCCCCCCGATCCCTCCATAAACAGTACCTGTCACCGCCTATTACTGTCACATTCCCCCCGATCCCTCCATAAAGAGTACCGGTCACTGCCTATTACTGTCACATTCCTCCCGATCCCTCCATAAAGAGTACCTGTCACCGCCTATTACTGTCACATTCCCCCCGATCCCTCCATAAAGAGTACCTGTCACTACCTATTACTGTCACATTCTCCCCGATCCCTCCATAAAGAGTACCGGTCACTGCCTATTACTGTCACATTCCTCCCGATCCCTCTATAAAGAGTACCTGTCACTGCCTATTACTGTCACATTCCCCCCGATCCCTCCATAAAGAGTACCTGTCACTGCCTATTACTGTCACATTCCTCCCGAACCCTCCATAAAGAGTACCTGTCACTCCTATTACTGTCACATTACTCCTGATCCTTCCATAAAGAGTACCTGTCACTGCCTATTACTGTCACATCCCCCCCGATCCCTCTATAAAGAGTACCTGTCACTCCTATTACTGTCACATTCCTCCCGATCCCTCCATAAAGAGTACCTGTCACTCCTATTACTGTCACATTACTCCTGATCCTTCCATAAAGAGTACCTGTCACTGCTATTACTGTCACATTCCTCCCGATCCCTCCATAAAGAGTACCTGTCACTGCCTATTACTGTCACATTCCCCCCCGATCCCTCCATAAAGAGTACCTGTCACTGCTATTACTGTCACCCCCCCCCCCCCAATCCCTCCATAAAGAGTACCTGTCACTGCCTATTACTGTGACATCCCCCCGATCCCTCCATAAAGAGTACCTGTCACTGCCTATTACTGTCACATTCCCCCCAATCCCTCCATAAAGAGTACCTGTCACTGCTATTACTGTCACCCCCCCCCCCAATCCCTCCATAAAGAGTACCTGTCACTGCCTATTACTGTGACATCCCCCCGATCCCTCCATAAAGAGTACCTGTCACTGCCTATTACTGTCACATTCCCCCCGATCCCTCCATAAAGAGTACCTGTCACTGCCTATTACTGTCACATTCCCCCCGATCCCTCCATAAAGAGTACCTGTCACTGCCCATTACTGTCACATTCCCCCCGATCCCTCCATAAAGAGTACCTGTCACTCCTATTACTGTCACATTCCCCCCGATCTCTCCATAAAGAGTACCTGTCACTGCCTATTACTGTCACATTCCCCCCGATCTCTCCATAAAGAGTACCTGTCACTGCCTATTACTGTCACATTCCCCCCGATCGCTCCATAAAGAGTACCTGTTACTGCCTATTACTGTCACATTCCTCCCGATCCCTCCATAAAGAGTACCTGTCACTCCTATTACTGTCACATTCCCCCCGATCCCTCCATAAAGAGGACCTGTCACTGCCCATTACTGTCACATTCCCCCCCGATCCCTCCATAAAGAGTACCTGTCACTGCTATTACTGTCACATTCCTCCCGATCCCTCCATAAAGAGTATCTGTCACTGCTATTACTGTCACCCCCCCCCCCCCCATCCCTCCATAAAGAGTACCTGTCACTGCTATTACTGTCACCCCCCCCCCCCCGATCCCTCCATAAAGAGTACCTGTCACTGCATATTACTGTCACATTCCCCCCGATCCCTCCATGAAGAGTACCTGTCACTCCTATTACTGTCACATTCCCCCCGATCCCTCCATAAAGAGTACCTGTCACTGCCTATTACTGTGACATCCCCCCGATCCCTCCATAAAGAGTACCTGTCACTGCCTATTACTGTGACATCCCCCCGATCCCTCCATAAAGAGTACCTGTCACTGCATATTACTGTCACATTCCCCCCGATCCCTCCATGAAGAGTACCTGTCACTCCTATTACTGTCACATTCCCCCCCGATCCCTCCATAAAGAGTACCTGTCACTGCCTATTACTGTGACATCCCCCCGATCCCTCCATAAAGAGTACCTGTCACTGCCTATTACTGTCACATTCCCCCGATCCCTCCATAAAGAGTACCTGTCACTCCTATTACTGTCACATTCCCCCCGATCCCTCCATAAAGAGTACCTGTCACTGCCTATTACTGTCACATTCCCCCCCATCCCTCCATAAAGAATACCTGTCACTCCTATTACTGTCACATTCCCCCCCCCCCCGATCCCTCCATAAAGAGTACCTGTCACTGCCTATTACTGTCACATTCCCCCCGATCCCTCCATAAAGAGTACCTGTCACTGTCTATTACTGTCACATTCCCCCCCGATCCCTCCATAAAGAGTACCTGTCACTGCCTATTACTGTCACATTCCCCCCGATCCCTCCATAAAGAGTACCTGTCACTGCTTATTACTGTCACATTCCCCCCGATCCCTCCATAAAGAGTACCTGTCACTGCCTATTACTGTCACATTCCCCCCGATCCCTCCATAAAGATTACCTGTCACTGCCTATTACTGTCACATTCCCCCCGATCCCTCCATAAAGAGTACCTGTCACTGCCTATTACTGTCACATTCCTCCCGTTCCCTCCATAAAGAGTACCTGTCACTCCTATTACTGTCACACTCCCCCCCGATCCCTCCATAAAGAGTACCTGTCACTCCTATTACTGTCACATTCCTCCCGATCCCTCCATAAAGAGTACCGGTCACTGCTATTACTGTCACCCCCCCCCCCCAATCCCTCCATAAAGAGTACCTGTCACTGCCTATTACTGTGACATCCCCCCGATCCCTCCATAAAGAGTACCTGTCACTGCCTATTACTGTCACATTCCCCCCGATCCCTCCATAAAGAGTACCTGTCACTGCCTATTACTGTCACATTCCCCCCGATCCCTCCATAAAGAGTACCTGTCACTGCCCATTACTGTCACATTCCCCCCGATCCCTCCATAAAGAGTACCTGTCACTCCTATTACTGTCACATTCCCCCCGATCTCTCCATAAAGAGTACCTGTCACTGCCTATTACTGTCACATTCCCCCCGATCTCTCCATAAAGAGTACCTGTCACTGCCTATTACTGTCACATTCCCCCCGATCGCTCCATAAAGAGTACCTGTTACTGCCTATTACTGTCACATTCCTCCCGATCCCTCCATAAAGAGTACCTGTCACTCCTATTACTGTCACATTCCCCCCGATCCCTCCATAAAGAGGACCTGTCACTGCCCATTACTGTCACATTCCCCCCCGATCCCTCCATAAAGAGTACCTGTCACTGCTATTACTGTCACATTCCTCCCGATCCCTCCATAAAGAGTATCTGTCACTGCTATTACTGTCACCCCCCCCCCCCCCATCCCTCCATAAAGAGTACCTGTCACTGCTATTACTGTCACCCCCCCCCCCCCCGATCCCTCCATAAAGAGTACCTGTCACTGCATATTACTGTCACATTCCCCCCGATCCCTCCATGAAGAGTACCTGTCACTCCTATTACTGTCACATTCCCCCCGATCCCTCCATAAAGAGTACCTGTCACTGCCTATTACTGTGACATCCCCCCGATCCCTCCATAAAGAGTACCTGTCACTGCCTATTACTGTGACATCCCCCCGATCCCTCCATAAAGAGTACCTGTCACTGCATATTACTGTCACATTCCCCCCGATCCCTCCATGAAGAGTACCTGTCACTCCTATTACTGTCACATTCCCCCCCGATCCCTCCATAAAGAGTACCTGTCACTGCCTATTACTGTCACATTCCCCCCCATCCCTCCATAAAGAATACCTGTCACTCCTATTACTGTCACATTCCCCCCCCCCCCGATCCCTCCATAAAGAGTACCTGTCACTGCCTATTACTGTCACATTCCCCCCGATCCCTCCATAAAGAGTACCTGTCACTGTCTATTACTGTCACATTCCCCCCCGATCCCTCCATAAAGAGTACCTGTCACTGCCTATTACTGTCACATTCCCCCCGATCCCTCCATAAAGAGTACCTGTCACTGCTTATTACTGTCACATTCCCCCCGATCCCTCCATAAAGAGTACCTGTCACTGCCTATTACTGTCACATTCCCCCCGATCCCTCCATAAAGATTACCTGTCACTGCCTATTACTGTCACATTCCCCCCGATCCCTCCATAAAGAGTACCTGTCACTGCCTATTACTGTCACATTCCTCCCGTTCCCTCCATAAAGAGTACCTGTCACTCCTATTACTGTCACACTCCCCCCCGATCCCTCCATAAAGAGTACCTGTCACTCCTATTACTGTCACATTCCTCCCGATCCCTCCATAAAGAGTACCGGTCACTGCCTATTACTGTCACATTCCCCCCGATCCCTCCATAAAGAGTACCTGTCACTCCTATTACTGTCACATTCCCCCCGATCCATCCATAAAGAGTACCTGTCAATGCCTATTACTGTCACATTCCCCCCGATCCATCCATAAAGAGTACCTGTCACTGCCTATTACTGTCACATTCCCCCCGATCCCTCCATAAAGAGTACCTGTCACTGCCTATTACTGTCACATTCCCCCAGATCCCTCTATAAAGAGTACCTGTCACTGCATATTACTGTCACATTCCCCCCGATCCCTCCATAAAGAGTACCTGTCACTGCCTATTACTGTCACATTCCACCCGATCCCTCCATAAAGAGTACCTGTCACTCCTATTACTGTCACATTCCCCCCGATCCCTCCATAAAGAGTACCTGTCACTGTCTATTACTGTCACATTCCCCCCCGATCCCTCCATAAAGAGTACCTGTCACTGCATATTACTGTCACATTCCCCCCGATCCCTCCATAAAGAGTACCTGTCACTGCCTATTACTGTCACATTCCCCCCGATCCCTCCATAAAGAGTACCTGTCACTCCTATTACTGTCACATTCCCCCCGATCCCTCCATAAAGAATACCTGTCACTGCCTATTACTGTCACATTCCCCCCGATCCCTCCATAAAGAGTACCTGTCACTGTCTATTACTGTCACATTCCCCCCCGATCCCTCCATAAAGAGTACCTGTCACTGCCTTTTACTGTCACATTCCCCCCGATCCCTCCATAAAGAGTACCTGTCACTCCTATTACTGTCACATTCCTCCCGATCCCTCCATAAAGAGTACCTGTCACTGCATATTACTGTCACATTCCCCCGATCCCTCCATAAAGAGTACCTGTCACTGCATATTACTGTCACATTCCCCCCGATCCCTCCATAAAGAGTACCTGTCACTGCCTATTACTGTCACATTCCCCCCGATCCCTCCATAAAGAGTACCTGTCACTGCTATTACTGTCACACCCCCCCGATCCCTCCATAAAGAGTACCTGTCACTGCCTATTACTGTCACATTCCCCCCGATCCCTCCATAAAGAGTACCTGTCACTCCTATTACTGTCACATCCCCCCCCGATCCCTCCATAAAGAGTACCTGTCACTGCCTATTACTGTCACATTCCCCCCGATCCCTCCATAAAGAGTACCTGTCACTGCCTATTACTGTCACATTCCTCCCGATCCCTCCATAAAGAGTACCTGTCACTCCTATTACTGTCACATTCCCCCCGATCCCTCCATAAAGAGTACCTGTCACTGCTTATTACTGTCACATCCCCCCCCGATTCCTCCATAAAGAGTACCTGTCACTGCCTATTACTGTCACATTCCCCCCGATCCCTCCATAAAGAGTACCTGTCACTGCCTATTACTGTCACATTCCTCCCGATCCCTCCATAAAGAGTACCTGTCACTCCTATTACTGTCACATTCCCCCCGATCCCTCCATAAAGAGGACCTGTCACTGCCTATTACTGTCACATCCCCCCCCGATCCCTCCATAAAGAGTACCTGTCACTGCCTATTACTGTCACATTCCTCCCCCCGATCCCTCCATAAAGAGTACCTGTCACTCCTATTACTGTCACATTCCCCCCGATCCCTCCATAAAGAGTACCTGTCACTCCTATTACTGTCACATTCCCCCTGATCCCTCCATAAAGAGTACCTGTCACTGCCTATTACTGTCACATTCCTCCCGATCCCTCCATAAAGAGTACCTGTCACTCCTATTACTGTCACATTCCCCCTGATCCCTCCATAAAGAGTACCTGTCACTGCCTATTACTGTCACATTCCTCCCGATCCCTCCATAAAGAGTACCTGTCACTCCTATTACTGTCACATTCCCCCCGATCCCTCCATAAAGAGTACCTGTCACTGCCTATTACTGTCACATTCCTCCCGATCCCTCCATAAAGAGTACCTGTCACTGCCTATTACTGTCACATTCCCCCAGATCCCTCCATAAAGAGTACCTGTCACTCCTATTACTGTCACATTCCTCCCCGATCCCTCCATAAAGAGTACCTGTCACTGCCTATTACTGTCACATCCCCCCCGATCCCTCTATAAAGAGTACCTGTCACTGCTATTACTGTCACACCCCCCCCCCCCCCCGATCCCTCCATAAAGAGTACTGTCACTGCTATTACTGTCACATTACTCCCGATCCCTCCATAAAGAGTACCTGTCACTCCTATTACTGTCACATTCCTCCCGATCCCTCCATAAAGAGTACCTGTCACTGCCTATTACTGTCACATCCCCCCCCCCCGATTCCTCCATAAAGAGTACCTGTCACTGCCTATTACTGTCACATTCTCCCCGATCCCTCCATAAAGAGTACCTGTCACTGCTATTACTGTCACATTTCCCCCGATCCCTCCATAAATAGTACCTGTCACTCCTATTACTGTCACATTCCCCCGATCCCTCCATAAAGAGTACCTGTCACTCCTATTACTGTCACATTCCCCCTGATCCCTCCATAAAGAGTACCTGTCACTGCATATTACTGTCACATTCCCCCCGATCCCTCCATGAAGAGTACCTGTCACTCCTATTACTGTCACATTCCCCCCGATCCCTCCATAAAGAGTACCTGTCACTGCCTATTACTGTGACATCCCCCCGATCCCTCCATAAAGAGTACCTGTCACTGCCTATTACTGTGACATCCCCCCGATCCCTCCATAAAGAGTACCTGTCACTGCATATTACTGTCACATTCCCCCCGATCCCTCCATGAAGAGTACCTGTCACTCCTATTACTGTCACATTCCCCCCCGATCCCTCCATAAAGAGTACCTGTCACTGCCTATTACTGTCACATTCCCCCGATCCCTCCATAAAGAGTACCTGTCACTCCTATTACTGTCACATTCCCCCCGATCCCTCCATAAAGAGTACCTGTCACTGCCTATTACTGTCACATTCCCCCCCATCCCTCCATAAAGAATACCTGTCACTCCTATTACTGTCACATTCCCCCCCCCCCCCGATCCCTCCATAAAGAGTACCTGTCACTGCCTATTACTGTCACATTCCCCCCGATCCCTCCATAAAGAGTACCTGTCACTGTCTATTACTGTCACATTCCCCCCCGATCCCTCCATAAAGAGTACCTGTCACTGCCTATTACTGTCACATTCCCCCCGATCCCTCCATAAAGAGTACCTGTCACTGCTTATTACTGTCACATTCCCCCCGATCCCTCCATGAAGAGTACCTGTCACTCCTATTACTGTCACATTCCCCCCCGATCCCTCCATAAAGAGTACCTGTCACTGCCTATTACTGTCACATCCCCCCGATCCCTCCATAAAGAGTACCTGTCACTGCCTATTACTGTCACATTCCCCCGATCCCTCCATAAAGAGTACCTGTCACTCCTATTACTGTCACATTCCCCCCGATCCCTCCATAAAGAGTACCTGTCACTGCCTATTACTGTCACATTCCCCCCCATCCCTCCATAAAGAATACCTGTCACTCCTATTACTGTCACATTCCCCCCCCCCCCCCCGATCCCTCCATAAAGAGTACCTGTCACTGCCTATTACTGTCACATTCCCCCCGATCCCTCCATAAAGAGTACCTGTCACTGTCTATTACTGTCACATTCCCCCCCGATCCCTCCATAAAGAGTACCTGTCACTGCCTATTACTGTCACATTCCCCCCGATCCCTCCATAAAGAGTACCTGTCACTGCTTATTACTGTCACATTCCCCCCGATCCCTCCATAAAGAGTACCTGTCACTGCCTATTACTGTCACATTCCCCCCCATCCCTCCATAAAGATTACCTGTCACTGCCTATTACTGTCACATTCCCCCCGATCCCTCCATAAAGAGTACCTGTCACTGCCTATTACTGTCACATTCCTCCCGTTCCCTCCATAAAGAGTACCTGTCACTCCTATTACTGTCACACTCCCCCCCGATCCCTCCATAAAGAGTACCTGTCACTCCTATTACTGTCACATTCCTCCCGATCCCTCCATAAAGAGTACCGGTCACTGCCTATTACTGTCACATTCCCCCCGATCCCTCCATAAAGAGTACCTGTCACTCCTATTACTGTCACATTCCCCCCGATCCATCCATAAAGAGTACCTGTCAATGCCTATTACTGTCACATTCCCCCCGATCCATCCATAAAGAGTACCTGTCACTGCCTATTACTGTCACATTCCCCCAGATCCCTCTATAAAGAGTACCTGTCACTGCATATTACTGTCACATTCCCCCCGATCCCTCCATAAAGAGTACCTGTCACTGCCTATTACTGTCACATTCCACCCGATCCCTCCATAAAGAGTACCTGTCACTCCTATTACTGTCACATTCCCCCCGATCCCTCCATAAAGAGTACCTGTCAGTGTCTATTACTGTCACATTCCCCCCCGATCCCTCCATAAAGAGTACCTGTCACTGCCTATTACTGTCACATTCCCCCCGATCCCTCCATAAAGAGTACCTGTCACTGCCTATTACTGTCACATTCCCCCCGATCCCTCCATAAAGAGTACCTGTCACTGCCTATTACTGTCACATTCCTCCCGATCCCTCCATAAAGAGTACCTGTCACTCCAATTACTGTCACATTCCCCCTGATCCCTCCATAAAGAGTACCTGTCACTCCCTATTACTGTCACATTCCCCCGATCCCTCCATAAAGAGTACCTGTCACTGCCTATTACTGTCACATTCCCCCAGATCCCTCCATAAAGAGTACCTGTCACTGCCTATTACTGTCACATCCCCCCCGATCCCTCCATAAAGAGTACCTGTCACTGCCTATTACTGTCACATCCCCCCCGATCCCTCTATAAAGAGTACCTGTCACTCCTATTACTGTCACATTCCCCTCAATCCCTCCATAAAGAGTACCTGTCACTGCTATTACTGTCACATTCCTCCTGATCCTTCCATAAAGAGTACCTGTCACTGCTTATTACTGTCACATTCCCCCCCGATCCCTCCATAAAGAGTACCTGTTACTGCCTATTACTGTCACATTCCTCCCGATCCCTCCATAAAGAGTACCTGTCACTCCTATTACTGTCACATTCCCCCCGATCCCTCCATAAAGAGTACCTGTCACTCCTATTACTGTCAAATTCCCCCCGATCCCTCCATAAAGAGTACCTGTCACTCCTATTACTGTCACATTCCCCCCGATCCCTCCATAAAGAGTACCTGTCACTGCCTATTACTGTCACATTACCCCCGATCCCTCCATAAAGAGTACCAGTCACTGCCTATTACTGTCACATTCCCCCCGATCCCTCCATAAAGAGTACCTGTCACTGCCTATTACTGTCTAATTCCCCCCGATCCCTCCATAAAGAGTACCTGTCACCGCCTATTACTGTCACATTCCCCCCGATCCCTCCATAAAGAGTACCTGTCACCGCCTATTACTGTCACATTCTCCCCGATCCCTCCATAAAGAGTACCGGTCACTGCCTATTACTGTCACATTCCTCCCGATCCCTCCATAAAGAGTACCTGTCACCGCCTATTACTGTCACATTCCCCCCGATCCCTCCATAAAGAGTACCTGTCACTGCCTATTACTGTCTAATTCCCCCCGATCCCTCCATAAACAGTACCTGTCACCGCCTATTACTGTCACATTCCCCCCGATCCCTCCATAAAGAGTACCGGTCACTGCCTATTACTGTCACATTCCTCCCGATCCCTCCATAACGAGTACCTGTCACCGCCTATTACTGTCACATTCCCCCCGATCCCTCCATAAAGAGTACCTGTCACTACCTATTACTGTCACATTCTCCCCGATCCCTCCATAAAGAGTACCGGTCACTGCCTATTACTGTCACATTCCTCCCGATCCCTCTATAAAGAGTACCTGTCACTGCCTATTACTGTCACATTCCCCCCGATCCCTCCATAAAGAGTACCTGTCACTGCCTATTACTGTCACATTCCTCCCGAACCCTCCATAAAGAGTACCTGTCACTCCTATTACTGTCACATTACTCCTGATCCTTCCATAAAGAGTACCTGTCACTGCCTATTACTGTCACATCCCCCCCGATCCCTCTATAAAGAGTACCTGTCACTCCTATTACTGTCACATTCCTCCCGATCCCTCCATAAAGAGTACCTGTCACTCCTATTACTGTCACATTACTCCTGATCCTTCCATAAAGAGTACCTGTCACTGCTATTACTGTCACATTCCTCCCGATCCCTCCATAAAGAGTACCTGTCACTGCCTATTACTGTCACATTCCCCCCCGATCCCTCCATAAAGAGTACCTGTCACTGCTATTACTGTCACCCCCCCCCCCCCCCCAATCCCTCCATAAAGAGTACCTGTCACTGCCTATTACTGTGACATCCCCCCGATCCCTCCATAAAGAGTACCTGTCACTGCCTATTACTGTCACATTCCCCCCAATCCCTCCATAAAGAGTACCTGTCACTGCTATTACTGTCACCCCCCCCCCCCAATCCCTCCATAAAGAGTACCTGTCACTGCCTATTACTGTGACATCCCCCCGATCCCTCCATAAAGAGTACCTGTCACTGCCTATTACTGTCACATTCCCCCCGATCCCTCCATAAAGAGTACCTGTCACTGCCTATTACTGTCACATTCCCCCCGATCCCTCCATAAAGAGTACCTGTCACTGCCCATTACTGTCACATTCCCCCCGATCCCTCCATAAAGAGTACCTGTCACTCCTATTACTGTCACATTCCCCCCGATCTCTCCATAAAGAGTACCTGTCACTGCCTATTACTGTCACATTCCCCCCGATCTCTCCATAAAGAGTACCTGTCACTGCCTATTACTGTCACATTCCCCCCGATCGCTCCATAAAGAGTACCTGTTACTGCCTATTACTGTCACATTCCTCCCGATCCCTCCATAAAGAGTACCTGTCACTCCTATTACTGTCACATTCCCCCCGATCCCTCCATAAAGAGGACCTGTCACTGCCCATTACTGTCACATTCCCCCCCGATCCCTCCATAAAGAGTACCTGTCACTGCTATTACTGTCACATTCCTCCCGATCCCTCCATAAAGAGTATCTGTCACTGCTATTACTGTCACCCCCCCCCCCCCATCCCTCCATAAAGAGTACCTGTCACTGCTATTACTGTCACCCCCCCCCCCCCGATCCCTCCATAAAGAGTACCTGTCACTGCATATTACTGTCACATTCCCCCCGATCCCTCCATGAAGAGTACCTGTCACTCCTATTACTGTCACATTCCCCCCGATCCCTCCATAAAGAGTACCTGTCACTGCCTATTACTGTGACATCCCCCCGATCCCTCCATAAAGAGTACCTGTCACTGCCTATTACTGTGACATCCCCCCGATCCCTCCATAAAGAGTACCTGTCACTGCATATTACTGTCACATTCCCCCCGATCCCTCCATGAAGAGTACCTGTCACTCCTATTACTGTCACATTCCCCCCCGATCCCTCCATAAAGAGTACCTGTCACTGCCTATTACTGTGACATCCCCCCGATCCCTCCATAAAGAGTACCTGTCACTGCCTATTACTGTCACATTCCCCCGATCCCTCCATAAAGAGTACCTGTCACTCCTATTACTGTCACATTCCCCCCGATCCCTCCATAAAGAGTACCTGTCACTGCCTATTACTGTCACATTCCCCCCCATCCCTCCATAAAGAATACCTGTCACTCCTATTACTGTCACATTCCCCCCCCCCCGATCCCTCCATAAAGAGTACCTGTCACTGCCTATTACTGTCACATTCCCCCCGATCCCTCCATAAAGAGTACCTGTCACTGTCTATTACTGTCACATTCCCCCCCGATCCCTCCATAAAGAGTACCTGTCACTGCCTATTACTGTCACATTCCCCCCGATCCCTCCATAAAGAGTACCTGTCACTGCTTATTACTGTCACATTCCCCCCGATCCCTCCATAAAGAGTACCTGTCACTGCCTATTACTGTCACATTCCCCCCGATCCCTCCATAAAGATTACCTGTCACTGCCTATTACTGTCACATTCCCCCCGATCCCTCCATAAAGAGTACCTGTCACTGCCTATTACTGTCACATTCCTCCCGTTCCCTCCATAAAGAGTACCTGTCACTCCTATTACTGTCACACTCCCCCCCGATCCCTCCATAAAGAGTACCTGTCACTCCTATTACTGTCACATTCCTCCCGATCCCTCCATAAAGAGTACCGGTCACTGCCTATTACTGTCACATTCCCCCCGATCCCTCCATAAAGAGTACCTGTCACTCCTATTACTGTCACATTCCCCCCGATCCATCCATAAAGAGTACCTGTCAATGCCTATTACTGTCACATTCCCCCCGATCCATCCATAAAGAGTACCTGTCACTGCCTATTACTGTCACATTCCCCCCGATCCCTCCATAAAGAGTACCTGTCACTGCCTATTACTGTCACATTCCCCCAGATCCCTCTATAAAGAGTACCTGTCACTGCATATTACTGTCACATTCCCCCCGATCCCTCCATAAAGAGTACCTGTCACTGCCTATTACTGTCACATTCCACCCGATCCCTCCATAAAGAGTACCTGTCACTCCTATTACTGTCACATTCCCCCCGATCCCTCCATAAAGAGTACCTGTCACTGTCTATTACTGTCACATTCCCCCCCGATCCCTCCATAAAGAGTACCTGTCACTGCATATTACTGTCACATTCCCCCCGATCCCTCCATAAAGAGTACCTGTCACTGCCTATTACTGTCACATTCCCCCCGATCCCTCCATAAAGAGTACCTGTCACTCCTATTACTGTCACATTCCCCCCGATCCCTCCATAAAGAATACCTGTCACTGCCTATTACTGTCACATTCCCCCCGATCCCTCCATAAAGAGTACCTGTCACTGTCTATTACTGTCACATTCCCCCCCGATCCCTCCATAAAGAGTACCTGTCACTGCCTTTTACTGTCACATTCCCCCCGATCCCTCCATAAAGAGTACCTGTCACTCCTATTACTGTCACATTCCTCCCGATCCCTCCATAAAGAGTACCTGTCACTGCATATTACTGTCACATTCCCCCGATCCCTCCATAAAGAGTACCTGTCACTGCATATTACTGTCACATTCCCCCCGATCCCTCCATAAAGAGTACCTGTCACTGCCTATTACTGTCACATTCCCCCCGATCCCTCCATAAAGAGTACCTGTCACTGCTATTACTGTCACACCCCCCCGATCCCTCCATAAAGAGTACCTGTCACTGCCTATTACTGTCACATTCCCCCCGATCCCTCCATAAAGAGTACCTGTCACTCCTATTACTGTCACATCCCCCCCCGATCCCTCCATAAAGAGTACCTGTCACTGCCTATTACTGTCACATTCCCCCCGATCCCTCCATAAAGAGTACCTGTCACTGCCTATTACTGTCACATTCCTCCCGATCCCTCCATAAAGAGTACCTGTCACTCCTATTACTGTCACATTCCCCCCGATCCCTCCATAAAGAGTACCTGTCACTGCTTATTACTGTCACATCCCCCCCCGATTCCTCCATAAAGAGTACCTGTCACTGCCTATTACTGTCACATTCCCCCCGATCCCTCCATAAAGAGTACCTGTCACTGCCTATTACTGTCACATTCCTCCCGATCCCTCCATAAAGAGTACCTGTCACTCCTATTACTGTCACATTCCCCCCGATCCCTCCATAAAGAGGACCTGTCACTGCCTATTACTGTCACATCCCCCCCCGATCCCTCCATAAAGAGTACCTGTCACTGCCTATTACTGTCACATTCCTCCCCCCGATCCCTCCATAAAGAGTACCTGTCACTCCTATTACTGTCACATTCCCCCCGATCCCTCCATAAAGAGTACCTGTCACTCCTATTACTGTCACATTCCCCCTGATCCCTCCATAAAGAGTACCTGTCACTGCCTATTACTGTCACATTCCTCCCGATCCCTCCATAAAGAGTACCTGTCACTCCTATTACTGTCACATTCCCCCTGATCCCTCCATAAAGAGTACCTGTCACTGCCTATTACTGTCACATTCCTCCCGATCCCTCCATAAAGAGTACCTGTCACTCCTATTACTGTCACATTCCCCCCGATCCCTCCATAAAGAGTACCTGTCACTGCCTATTACTGTCACATTCCTCCCGATCCCTCCATAAAGAGTACCTGTCACTGCCTATTACTGTCACATTCCCCCAGATCCCTCCATAAAGAGTACCTGTCACTCCTATTACTGTCACATTCCTCCCCGATCCCTCCATAAAGAGTACCTGTCACTGCCTATTACTGTCACATCCCCCCCGATCCCTCTATAAAGAGTACCTGTCACTGCTATTACTGTCACACCCCCCCCCCCCCGATCCCTCCATAAAGAGTACTGTCACTGCTATTACTGTCACATTACTCCCGATCCCTCCATAAAGAGTACCTGTCACTCCTATTACTGTCACATTCCTCCCGATCCCTCCATAAAGAGTACCTGTCACTGCCTATTACTGTCACATCCCCCCCCCCGATTCCTCCATAAAGAGTACCTGTCACTGCCTATTACTGTCACATTCTCCCCGATCCCTCCATAAAGAGTACCTGTCACTGCTATTACTGTCACATTTCCCCCGATCCCTCCATAAATAGTACCTGTCACTCCTATTACTGTCACATTCCCCCGATCCCTCCATAAAGAGTACCTGTCACTCCTATTACTGTCACATTCCCCCTGATCCCTCCATAAAGAGTACCTGTCACTGCATATTACTGTCACATTCCCCCCGATCCCTCCATGAAGAGTACCTGTCACTCCTATTACTGTCACATTCCCCCCGATCCCTCCATAAAGAGTACCTGTCACTGCCTATTACTGTGACATCCCCCCGATCCCTCCATAAAGAGTACCTGTCACTGCCTATTACTGTGACATCCCCCCGATCCCTCCATAAAGAGTACCTGTCACTGCATATTACTGTCACATTCCCCCCGATCCCTCCATGAAGAGTACCTGTCACTCCTATTACTGTCACATTCCCCCCCGATCCCTCCATAAAGAGTACCTGTCACTGCCTATTACTGTGACATCCCCCCGATCCCTCCATAAAGAGTACCTGTCACTGCCTATTACTGTCACATTCCCCCGATCCCTCCATAAAGAGTACCTGTCACTCCTATTACTGTCACATTCCCCCCGATCCCTCCATAAAGAGTACCTGTCACTGCCTATTACTGTCACATTCCCCCCCATCCCTCCATAAAGAATACCTGTCACTCCTATTACTGTCACATTCCCCCCCCCCCCCGATCCCTCCATAAAGAGTACCTGTCACTGCCTATTACTGTCACATTCCCCCCGATCCCTCCATAAAGAGTACCTGTCACTGTCTATTACTGTCACATTCCCCCCCGATCCCTCCATAAAGAGTACCTGTCACTGCCTATTACTGTCACATTCCCCCCGATCCCTCCATAAAGAGTACCTGTCACTGCTTATTACTGTCACATTCCCCCCGATCCCTCCATAAAGAGTACCTGTCACTGCCTATTACTGTCACATTCCCCCCCATCCCTCCATAAAGATTACCTGTCACTGCCTATTACTGTCACATTCCCCCCGATCCCTCCATAAAGAGTACCTGTCACTGCCTATTACTGTCACATTCCTCCCGTTCCCTCCATAAAGAGTACCTGTCACTGCCTATTACTGTCACATTCCCCCCCATCCCTCCATAAAGATTACCTGTCACTGCCTATTACTGTCACATTCCCCCAGATCCCTCCATAAAGAGTACCTGTCACTGCCTATTACTGTCACATCCCCCCCGATCCCTCTATAAAGAGTACCTGTCACTGCTATTACTGTCACATTCCCCCCAATCCCTCCATAAAGAGTACCTGTCACTGCTATTACTGTCACATTCCTCCTGATCCTTCCATAAAGAGTACCTGTCACTCCTATTACTGTCACATTCCCCCTGATCCCTCCATAAAGAGTACCTGTCACTGCCTATTACTATCTCATTCCCCCCCCCCGATCCCTCCATAAAGAGTACCTGTCACTGCCTATTACTGTCACATTCCCCCAGATCCCTCTATAAAGAGTACCTGTCACTGCTATTACTGTCACATTCCCCCCAATCCCTCCATAAAGAGTACCTGTCACTGCTTATTACTGTCACATTCCCCCCCGATCCCTCCATAAAGAGTACCTGTTACTGCCTATTACTGTCACATTCCCTCAGATCCCTCCATAAAGAGTACCTGTCACTCCTATTACTGTCACATTCCCCCCTGATCCCTCCATAAAGAGTACCTGTCACTGCTATTACTGTCACATTCCCCCCGATCCCTCCATAAAGAGTACCTGTCACTCCTATTACTGTCACATTCCCACCGATCCCTCCATAAAGAGTACCTGTCACTCCTATTACTGTCACATTCCTCCCGATCCCTCCATAAAGAGTACCTGTCACTGCTATTACTGTCACACCCCCCCCCGATCCCTCCATAAAGAGTACCTGTCACTGCCTATTACTGTGACATCCCCCCGATCCCTCCATAAAGAGTACCTGTCACTCCTATCACTGTCACATTCCCCCCGATCCCTCCATAAAGAGTACCAGTCACTGCATATTACTGTCACATTCCCCCCGATCCCTCCATAAAGAGTACCAGTCACTGCCTATTACTGTCACATTCCTCCCGATCCCTCCATAAAGAGTACCTGTCACTCCTATCACTGTCACATTCCCCCGATCCCTCCATAAAGAGTACCTGTCACTCCTATTACTGTCACATTCCTCCCGATCCCTCCATAAAGAGTACCTGTCACTCCAATTACTGTCACATTTCCCCTGATCCCTCCATAAAGAGTACCTGTCACTCCCTATTACTGTCACATTCCCCCGATCCCTCCATAAAGAGTACCTGTCACTGCCTATTACTGTCACATTCCCCCAGATCCCTCCATAAAGAGTACCTGTCACTGCCTATTACTGTCACATCCCCCCCGATCCCTCCATAAAGAGTACCTGTCACTCCTATTACTGTCACATTCCCCCCAATCCCTCCATAAAGAGTACCTGTCACTCCTATTACTGTCACATTCCCCCCGATCCCTCCATAAAGAGTACCTGTCACTGCCTATTACTGTCACATTACCCCCGATCCCTCCATAAAGAGTACCAGTCACTGCCTATTACTGTCACATTCCCCCCGATCCCTCCATAAAGAGTACCTGTCACTGCCTATTACTGTCTAATTCCCCCCGATCCCTCCATAAAGAGTACCTGTCACTCCTATCACTGTCACATTCCCCCGATCCCTCCATAAAGAGTACCTGTCACTCCTATTACTGTCACATTCCTCCCGATCCCTCCATAAAGAGTACCTGTCACTCCAATTACTGTCACATTTCCCCTGATCCCTCCATAAAGAGTACCTGTCACTCCCTATTACTGTCACATTCCCCCGATCCCTCCATAAAGAGTACCTGTCACTGCCTATTACTGTCACATTCCCCCAGATCCCTCCATAAAGAGTACCTGTCACTGCCTATTACTGTCACATCCCCCCCGATCCCTCTATAAAGAGTACCTGTCACTGCCTATTACTGTCACATCCCCCCCGATCCCTCTATAAAGAGTACCTGTCACTGCTATTACTGTCACATTCCCCCCAATCCCTCCATAAAGAGTACCTGTCACTGCTTATTACTGTCACATTCCCCCCCGATCCCTCCATAAAGAGTACCTGTTACTGCTTATTACTGTCACATTCCCCCCGATCCCTCCATAAAGAGTACCAGTCACTGCCTATTACTGTCACATTCCCCCGATCCCTCCATAAAGAGTACCTGTCACTCCAATTACTGTCACATTTCCCCTGATCCCTCCATAAAGAGTACCTGTCACTCCCTATTACTGTCACATTCCCCCGATCCCTCCATAAAGAGTACCTGTCACTGCCTATTACTGTCACATTCCCCCAGATCCCTCCATAAAGAGTACCTGTCACTGCCTATTACTGTCACATCCCTCCCGATCCCTCCATAAAGAGTACCTGTCACTCCCTATTACTGTCACATTCCCCCGATCCCTCCATAAAGAGTACCTGTCACTGCCTATTACTGTCACATTCCCCCCGATCCCTCTATAAAGAGTACCTGTCACTGCCTATTACTGTCACATCCCCCCCGATCCCTCTATAAAGAGTACCTGTCACTGCTATTACTGTCACATTCCCCCCAATCCCTCCATAAAGAGTACCTGTCACTGCTTATTACTGTCACATTCCCCCCCGATCCCTCCATAAAGAGTACCTGTTACTGCTTATTACTGTCACATTCCCCCCCGATCCCTCCATAAAGAGTACCTGTTACTGCCTATTACTGTCACATTCCTCCCGATCCCTCCATAAAGAGTACCTGTCACTCCTATTACTGTCACATTCCCCCCAATCCCTCCATAAAGAGTACCTGTCACTCCTATTACTGTCACATTCCCCCCGATCCCTCCATAAAGAGTACCTGTCACTGCCTATTACTGTCACATTACCCCCGATCCCTCCATAAAGAGTACCAGTCACTGCCTATTACTGTCACATTCCCCCCGATCCCTCCATAAAGAGTACCTGTCACTGCCTATTACTGTCTAATTCCCCCCGATCCCTCCATAAAGAGTACCTGTCACCGCCTATTACTGTCACATTCCCCCGATCCCTCCATAAAGAGTACCTGTCACTGCCTATTACTGTCACATTCCCCCCGATCTCTCCATAAAGAGTACCTGTCACTCCTATTACTGTCACATTACTCCTGATCCTTCCAAAAAGAGTACCTGTCACTGCCTATTACTGTCACATCCCCCCCGATCCCTCTATAAAGAGTACCCGTCACTGCTATTACTGTCACATTCCTCCCGATCCCTCCATAAAGAGTACCTGTCACTCCTATTACTGTCACATTCCTCCCGATCCCTCCATAAAGAGTACCTGTCACTGCTATTACTGTCACATTCCCCCCGATCCCTCCATAAAGAGTACCTGTCACTCCTATTACTGTCACATTCCCCCCGATCCCTCCATAAAGAGTACCTGTCACTCCTATTACTGTCACATTCCCCCCGATACCTCCATAAAGAGTACCTGTCACTGCCTATTACTGTCACATTACCCCCGATCCCTCCATAAAGAGTACCAGTCACTGCCTATTACTGTCACATTCCCCCCGATCCCTCCATAAAGAGTACCTGTCACTGCCTATTACTGTCTAATTCCCCCCGATCCCTCCATAAAGAGTACCTGTCACCGCCTATTACTGTCACATTCCCCCCCGATCCCTCCGTAAAGAGTACCTGTCACTGCCTATTACTGTCACATTCCCCCCGATCCCTCCATAAAGAGTACCTGTCACTGCCTATTACTGTCACATTCCTCCCGATCCCTCCATAAAGAGTACCTGTCACTCCTATTACTGTCACATTACTCCTGATCCTTCCATAAAGAGTACCTGTCACTGCCTATTACTGTCACATCCCCCCCGATCCCTCTATAAAGAGTACCCGTCACTGCTATTACTGTCACATTCCTCCCGATCCCTCCATAAAGAGTACCTGTCACTCCTATTACTGTCACATTCCTCCCGATCCCTCCATAAAGAGTACCTGTCACTCCTATTACTGTCACATTCCCCCCGATCCCTCCATAAAGAGTACCTGTCACTCCTATTACTGTCACATTCCCCCCGATCCCTCCATAAAGAGTACCTGTCACTCCTATTACTGTCACATTCCCCCCGATCCCTCCATAAAGAGTACCTGTCACTGCCTATTACTGTCACATTACCCCCGATCCCTCCATAAAGAGTACCAGTCACTGCCTATTACTGTCACATTCCCCCCGATCCCTCCATAAAGAGTACCTGTCACTGCCTATTACTGTCTAATTCCCCCCGATCCCTCCATAAAGAGTACCTGTCACCGCCTATTACTGTCACATTCCCCCCGATCCCTCCATAAAGAGTACCTGTCACTGCCTATTACTGTCACATTCCTCCCGATCCCTCTATAAAGAGTACCTGTCACTGCCTATTACTGTCACATTCCCCCCGATCCCTCCATAAAGAGTACCTGTCACTGCCTATTACTGTCACATTCCTCCCGATCCCTCCATAAAGAGTACCTGTCACTCCTATTACTGTCACATTACTCCTGATCCTTCCATAAAGAGTACCTGTCACTGCCTATTACTGTCACATTCCTCCCGATCCCTCCATAAAGAGTACCTGTCACTCCTATTACTGTCACATTACTCCTGATCCTTCCATAAAGAGTACCTGTCACTGCCTATTACTGTCACATCCCCCCCGATCCCTCTATAAAGAGTACCTGTCACTCCTATTACTGTCACATTCCCCCCGATCCCTCCATAAAGAGTACCTGTCACTCCTATTACTGTCACATTCCTCCCGATCCCTCCATAAAGAGTACCTGTCACTCCTATTACTGTCACATTACTCCTGATCCTTCCATAAAGAGTACCTGTCACTGCCTATTACTGTCACATCCCCCCCGATCCCTCTATAAAGAGTACCTGTCACTCCTATTACTGTCACATTCCCCCCGATCCCTCCATAAAGAGTACCTGTCACTCCTATTACTGTCACATTACTCCTGATCCTTCCATAAAGAGTACCTGTCACTGCTATTACTGTCACATTCCTCCCGATCCCTCCATAAAGAGTACCTGTCACTGCTATTACTGTCACATTCCCCCCCCCCCCCCCGATCCCTCCATAAAGAGTACCTGTCACTCCTATTACTGTCACATTCCCCCCGATCCCTCCATAAAGAGTACCTGTCACTGCTATTACTGTCACCCCCCCCCCCCCATCCCTCCATAAAGAGTACCTGTCACTGCCTATTACTGTGACATCCCCCCGATCCCTCCATAAAGAGTACCTGTCACTGCCTATTACTGTCACATTCCCCCCGATCCCTCCATAAAGAGTACCTGTCACTGCCTATTACTGTCACATTCCCCCCGATCCCTCCATAAAGAGTACCTGTCACTGCCCATTACTGTCACATTCCCCCCGATCCCTCCATAAAGAGTACCTGTCACTGCCTATTACTGTCACATTCCTCCCGATCCCTCCATAAAGAGTACCTGTCACTCCTATTACTGTCACATTCCCCCCGATCCCTCCATAAAGAGTACCTGTCACTGCCTATTACTGTCACATTCCCCCCGATCCCTCCATAAAGAGTACCTGTCACTGCCCATTACTGTCACATTCCCCCCGATCCCTCCATAAAGAGTACCTGTCACTGCCTATTACTGTCACATTCCTCCCGATCCCTCCATAAAGAGTACCTGTCACTCCTATTACTGTCACATTCCCCCCGATCCCTCCATAAAGAGTACCTGTCACTGCCCATTACTGTCACATTCCCCCCGATCCCTCCATAAAGAGTACCTGTCACTGCTATTACTGTCACATTCCCCCTGATCCCTCCATAAAGAGTACCTGTCACTGCCTATTACTGTCACATTCTTCCCGATCCCTCCATAAAGAGTACCTGTCACTCCTATTACTGTCACATTCCCCCTGATCCCTCCATAAAGAGTACCTGTCACTGCCTATTACTGTCACATTCCCCCCGATCCCTCCATAAAGAGTACCTGTCACTGCCTATTACTGTCACATTACTCCCGATCCCTCCATAAAGAGTACCTGTCACTCCTATTACTGTCACATTCCCCCCGATCCCTCCATAAAGAGTACCTGTCACTGCCTATTACTGTCACATCCCCCCCCGATTCCTCCATAAAGAGTACCTGTCACTGCATATTACTGTCACATTCCTCCCGATCCCTCCATAAAGAGTACCTGTCACTGCCTATTACTGTCACATTCCCCCCGATCCCTCCATAAAGAGTACCTGTCACTGCCTATTACTGTCACATTCCTCCCGATCCCTCCATAAAGAGTACCTGTCACTCCTATTACTGTCACATTCCTCCCGATCCCTCCATAAAGAGTACCTGTCACTGCCTATTACTGTCACATCCCCCCCGATTCCTCCATAAAGAGTACCTGTCACTGCCTATTACTGTCACATTCCCCCCGATCCCTCCATAAAGAGTACCTGTCACTGCCTATTACTGTCACATTCCCCCCGATCCCTCCATAAAGAGGACTTGTCACTGCCTATTACTGTCACATCCCCCCCCCGATTCCTCCATAAAGAGTACCTGTCACTGCCTATTACTGTGACATCCCCCCGATCCCTCCATAAAGAGTACCTGTCACTGCCTATTACTGTCACATTCCTCCCGATCCCTCCATAAAGAGTACCTGTCACTCCTATTACTGTCACATTCCCCCCGATCCCTCCATAAAGAGTACCTGTCACTGCCTATTACTGTCACATTCCTCCCGATCCCTCCATAAAGAGTACCTGTCACTGCCTATTACTGTCACATTCCCCCCGATCCCTCCATAAAGAGTACCTGTCACTCCTATTACTGTCACATTCCCCCCGATCCCTCCATAAAGAGTACCTGTCACTGCTATTACTGTCACATTCCCCCCGATCCCTCCATAAAGAGTACCTGTCACTCCTATTACTGTCACATTCCCCCCAATCCCTCCATAAAGAGTACCTGTCACTCCTATTACTGTCACATTACTCCTGATCCTTCCATAAAGAGTACCTGTCACTGCTATTACTGTCACATTCCTCCCGATCCCTCCATAAAGAGTACCTGTCACTCCTATTACTGTCACATTACTCCTGATCCTTCCATAAAGAGTACCTGTCACTGCCTATTACTGTCACATTCCCCCCCGATCCCTCCATAAAGAGTACCTGTCACTGCTATTACTGTCACCCCCCCCCCCAATCCCTCCATAAAGAGTACCTGTCACTGCCTATTACTGTGACATCCCCCCGATCCCTCCATAAAGAGTACCTGTCACTGCCTATTACTGTCACATTCCCCCCAATCCCTCCATAAAGAGTACCTGTCACTGCTATTACTGTCACCCCCCCCCCCAATCCCTCCATAAAGAGTACCTGTCACTGCCTATTACTGTGACATCCCCCCGATCCCTCCATAAAGAGTACCTGTCACTGCCTATTACTGTCACATTCCCCCCGATCCCTCCATAAAGAGTACCTGTCACTGCCTATTACTGTCACATTCCCCCCGATCCCTCCATAAAGAGTACCTGTCACTGCCCATTACTGTCACATTCCCCCCGATCCCTCCATAAAGAGTACCTGTCACTCCTATTACTGTCACATTCCCCCCGATCTCTCCATAAAGAGTACCTGTCACTGCCTATTACTGTCACATTCCCCCCGATCTCTCCATAAAGAGTACCTGTCACTGCCTATTACTGTCACATTCCCCCCGATCCCTCCATAAAGAGTACCTGTCACTGCCTATTACTGTCACATTCCTCCCGATCCCTCCATAAAGAGTACCTGTCACTCCTATTACTGTCACATTCCCCCCGATCCCTCCATAAAGAGGACCTGTCACTGCCCATTACTGTCACATTCCCCCCCGATCCCTCCATAAAGAGTACCTGTCACTGCTATTACTGTCACATTCCTCCCGATCCCTCCATAAAGAGTATCTGTCACTGCTATTACTGTCACCCCCCCCCCCCCCATCCCTCCATAAAGAGTACCTGTCACTGCTATTACTGTCACCCCCCCCCCCCGATCCCTCCATAAAGAGTACCTGTCACTGCATATTACTGTCACATTCCCCCCGATCCCTCCATGAAGAGTACCTGTCACTCCTATTACTGTCACATTCCCCCCGATCCCTCCATAAAGAGTACCTGTCACTGCCTATTACTGTGACATCCCCCCGATCCCTCCATAAAGAGTACCTGTCACTGCCTATTACTGTGACATCCCCCCGATCCCTCCATAAAGAGTACCTGTCACTGCATATTACTGTCACATTCCCCCCGATCCCTCCATGAAGAGTACCTGTCACTCCTATTACTGTCACATTCCCCCCCGATCCCTCCATAAAGAGTACCTGTCACTGCCTATTACTGTGACATCCCCCCGATCCCTCCATAAAGAGTACCTGTCACTGCCTATTACTGTCACATTCCCCCGATCCCTCCATAAAGAGTACCTGTCACTCCTATTACTGTCACATTCCCCCCGATCCCTCCATAAAGAGTACCTGTCACTGCCTGTTACTGTCACATTCCCCCCCATCCCTCCATAAAGAATACCTGTCACTCCTATTACTGTCACATTCCCCCCCCCCCCGATCCCTCCATAAAGAGTACCTGTCACTGCCTATTACTGTCACATTCCCCCCGATCCCTCCATAAAGAGTACCTGTCACTGTCTATTACTGTCACATTCCCCCCCGATCCCTCCATAAAGAGTACCTGTCACTGCCTATTACTGTCACATTCCCCCCGATCCCTCCATAAAGAGTACCTGTCACTGCTTATTACTGTCACATTCCCCCCGATCCCTCCATAAAGAGTACCTGTCACTGCCTATTACTGTCACATTCCCCCCGATCCCTCCATAAAGATTACCTGTCACTGCCTATTACTGTCACATTCCCCCCGATCCCTCCATAAAGAGTACCTGTCACTGCCTATTACTGTCACATTCCTCCCGTTCCCTCCATAAAGAGTACCTGTCACTCCTATTACTGTCACACTCCCCCCCGATCCCTCCATAAAGAGTACCTGTCACTCCTATTACTGTCACATTCCTCCCGATCCCTCCATAAAGAGTACCGGTCACTGCCTATTACTGTCACATTCCCCCCGATCCCTCCATAAAGAGTACCTGTCACTCCTATTACTGTCACATTCCCCCCGATCCATCCATAAAGAGTACCTGTCAATGCCTATTACTGTCACATTCCCCCCGATCCATCCATAAAGAGTACCTGTCACTGCCTATTACTGTCACATTCCCCCCGATCCCTCCATAAAGAGTACCTGTCACTGCCTATTACTGTCACATTCCCCCAGATCCCTCTATAAAGAGTACCTGTCACTGCATATTACTGTCACATTCCCCCCGATCCCTCCATAAAGAGTACCTGTCACTGCCTATTACTGTCACATTCCACCCGATCCCTCCATAAAGAGTACCTGTCACTCCTATTACTGTCACATTCCCCCCGATCCCTCCATAAAGAGTACCTGTCACTGTCTATTACTGTCACATTCCCCCCCGATCCCTCCATAAAGAGTACCTGTCACTGCATATTACTGTCACATTCCCCCCGATCCCTCCATAAAGAGTACCTGTCACTGCCTATTACTGTCACATTCCCCCCGATCCCTCCATAAAGAGTACCTGTCACTCCTATTACTGTCACATTCCCCCCGATCCCTCCATAAAGAATACCTGTCACTGCCTATTACTGTCACATTCCCCCCGATCCCTCCATAAAGAGTACCTGTCACTGTCTATTACTGTCACATTCCCCCCCGATCCCTCCATAAAGAGTACCTGTCACTGCCTTTTACTGTCACATTCCCCCCGATCCCTCCATAAAGAGTACCTGTCACTGCTATTACTGTCACACCCCCCCGATCCCTCCATAAAGAGTACCTGTCACTGCCTATTACTGTCACATTCCCCCCGATCCCTCCATAAAGAGTACCTGTCACTCCTATTACTGTCACATCCCCCCCCGATCCCTCCATAAAGAGTACCTGTCACTGCCTATTACTGTCACATTCCCCCCGATCCCTCCATAAAGAGTACCTGTCACTGCCTATTACTGTCACATTCCTCCCGATCCCTCCATAAAGAGTACCTGTCACTCCTATTACTGTCACATTCCCCCCGATCCCTCCATAAAGAGTACCTGTCACTGCCTATTACTGTCACATCCCCCCCCCGATTCCTCCATAAAGAGTACCTGTCACTGCCTATTACTGTCACATTCCCCCCGATCCCTCCATAAAGAGTACCTGTCACTGCCTATTACTGTCACATTCCTCCCGATCCCTCCATAAAGAGTACCTGTCACTCCTATTACTGTCACATTCCCCCCGATCCCTCCATAAAGAGGACCTGTCACTGCCTATTACTGTCACATCCCCCCCCGATCCCTCCATAAAGAGTACCTGTCACTGCCTATTACTGTCACATTCCTCCCCCCGATCCCTCCATAAAGAGTACCTGTCACTCCTATTACTGTCACATTCCCCCCGATCCCTCCATAAAGAGTACCTGTCACTCCTATTACTGTCACATTCCCCCTGATCCCTCCATAAAGAGTACCTGTCACTGCCTATTACTGTCACATTCCTCCCGATCCCTCCATAAAGAGTACCTGTCACTCCTATTACTGTCACATTCCCCCTGATCCCTCCATAAAGAGTACCTGTCACTGCCTATTACTGTCACATTCCTCCCGATCCCTCCATAAAGAGTACCTGTCACTCCTATTACTGTCACATTCCCCCCGATCCCTCCATAAAGAGTACCTGTCACTGCCTATTACTGTCACATTCCTCCCGATCCCTCCATAAAGAGTACCTGTCACTGCCTATTACTGTCACATTCCCCCAGATCCCTCCATAAAGAGTACCTGTCACTCCTATTACTGTCACATTCCTCCCCGATCCCTCCATAAAGAGTACCTGTCACTGCCTATTACTGTCACATCCCCCCCGATCCCTCTATAAAGAGTACCTGTCACTGCTATTACTGTCACACCCCCCCCCCCCCCGATCCCTCCATAAAGAGTACTGTCACTGCTATTACTGTCACATTACTCCCGATCCCTCCATAAAGAGTACCTGTCACTCCTATTACTGTCACATTCCTCCCGATCCCTCCATAAAGAGTACCTGTCACTGCCTATTACTGTCACATCCCCCCCCCGATTCCTCCATAAAGAGTACCTGTCACTGCCTATTACTGTCACATTCTCCCCGATCCCTCCATAAAGAGTACCTGTCACTGCTATTACTGTCACATTTCCCCCGATCCCTCCATAAATAGTACCTGTCACTCCTATTACTGTCACATTCCCCCGATCCCTCCATAAAGAGTACCTGTCACTCCTATTACTGTCACATTCCCCCTGATCCCTACATAAAGAGTACCTGTCACTGCCTATTACTATCTCATTCCCCCCCCCGATCCCTCCATAAAGAGTACCTGTCACTGCCTATTACTGTCACATTCCCCCAGATCCCTCCATAAAGAGTACCTGTCACTGCCTATTACTGTCACATCCCCCCCGATCCCTCTATAAAGAGTACCTGTCACTGCTATTACTGTCACATTCCCCCCAATCCCTCCATAAAGAGTACCTGTCACTGCTATTACTGTCACATTCCTCCTGATCCTTCCATAAAGAGTACCTGTCACTCCTATTACTGTCACATTCCCCCTGATCCCTCCATAAAGAGTACCTGTCACTGCCTATTACTATCTCATTCCCCCCCCCGATCCCTCCATAAAGAGTACCTGTCACTGCCTATTACTGTCACATTCCCCCAGATCCCTCTATAAAGAGTACCTGTCACTGCTATTACTGTCACATTCCCCCCAATCCCTCCATAAAGAGTACCTGTCACTGCTTATTACTGTCACATTCCCCCCCGATCCCTCCATAAAGAGTACCTGTTACTGCCTATTACTGTCACATTCCCTCAGATCCCTCCATAAAGAGTACCTGTCACTCCTATTACTGTCACATTCCCCCCTGATCCCTCCATAAAGAGTACCTGTCACTGCTATTACTGTCACATTCCCCCCGATCCCTCCATAAAGAGTACCTGTCACTCCTATTACTGTCACATTCCCACCGATCCCTCCATAAAGAGTACCTGTCACTCCTATTACTGTCACATTCCTCCCGATCCCTCCATAAAGAGTACCTGTCACTGCTATTACTGTCACACCCCCCCCCGATCCCTCCATAAAGAGTACCTGTCACTGCCTATTACTGTGACATCCCCCCGATCCCTCCATAAAGAGTACCTGTCACTCCTATCACTGTCACATTCCCCCCGATCCCTCCATAAAGAGTACCAGTCACTGCATATTACTGTCACATTCCCCCCGATCCCTCCATAAAGAGTACCAGTCACTGCCTATTACTGTCACATTCCTCCCGATCCCTCCATAAAGAGTACCTGTCTCTCCTATCACTGTCACATTCCCCCGATCCCTCCATAAAGAGTACCTGTCACTCCTATTACTGTCACATTCCTCCCGATCCCTCCATAAAGAGTACCTGTCACTCCAATTACTGTCACATTTCCCCTGATCCCTCCATAAAGAGTACCTGTCACTCCCTATTACTGTCACATTCCCCCGATCCCTCCATAAAGAGTACCTGTCACTGCCTATTACTGTCACATTCCCCCAGATCCCTCCATAAAGAGTACCTGTCACTGCCTATTACTGTCACATCCCCCCCGATCCCTCTATAAAGAGTACCTGTCACTGCCTATTACTGTCACATTCCCCCAGATCCCTCCATAAAGAGTACCTGTCACTGCCTATTACTGTCACATCCCCCCCGATCCCTCTATAAAGAGTACCTGTCACTGCTATTACTGTCACATTCCCCCCAATCCCTCCATAAAGAGTACCTGTCACTGCTTATTACTGTCACATTCCCCCCCGATCCCTCCATAAAGAGTACCTGTTACTGCTTATTACTGTCACATTCCCCCCGATCCCTCCATAAAGAGTACCAGTCACTGCCTATTACTGTCACATTCCCCCGATCCCTCCATAAAGAGTACCTGTCACTCCAATTACTGTCACATTTCCCCTGATCCCTCCATAAAGAGTACCTGTCACTCCCTATTACTGTCACATTCCCCCGATCCCTCCATAAAGAGTACCTGTCACTGCCTATTACTGTCACATTCCCCCAGATCCCTCCATAAAGAGTACCTGTCACTGCCTATTACTGTCACATCCCTCCCGATCCCTCCATAAAGAGTACCTGTCACTCCCTATTACTGTCACATTCCCCCGATCCCTCCATAAAGAGTACCTGTCACTGCCTATTACTGTCACATTCCCCCCGATCCCTCTATAAAGAGTACCTGTCACTGCCTATTACTGTCACATCCCCCCCGATCCCTCTATAAAGAGTACCTGTCACTGCTATTACTGTCACATTCCCCCCAATCCCTCCATAAAGAGTACCTGTCACTGCTTATTACTGTCACATTCCCCCCCGATCCCTCCATAAAGAGTACCTGTTACTGCTTATTACTGTCACATTCCCCCCCGATCCCTCCATAAAGAGTACCTGTTACTGCCTATTACTGTCACATTCCTCCCGATCCCTCCATAAAGAGTACCTGTCACTCCTATTACTGTCACATTCCCCCCAATCCCTCCATAAAGAGTACCTGTCACTCCTATTACTGTCACATTCCCCCCGATCCCTCCATAAAGAGTACCTGTCACTGCCTATTACTGTCACATTACCCCCGATCCCTCCATAAAGAGTACCAGTCACTGCCTATTACTGTCACATTCCCCCCGATCCCTCCATAAAGAGTACCTGTCACTGCCTATTACTGTCTAATTCCCCCCGATCCCTCCATAAAGAGTACCTGTCACCGCCTATTACTGTCACATTCCCCCCGATCCCTCCATAAAGAGTACCTGTCACTGCCTATTACTGTCACATTCCTCCCGATCCCTCCATAAAGAGTACCTGTCACTGCCTATTACTGTCACATTCCCCCCCGATCCCTCTATAAAGAATACCTGTCACTCCTATTACTGTCACATTCCCCCCGATCCCTCCATAAAGAGTACCTGTCACTCCTATTACTGTCACATTACTCCTGATCCTTCCAAAAAGAGTACCTGTCACTGCCTATTACTGTCACATCCCCCCCGATCCCTCTATAAAGAGTACCCGTCACTGCTATTACTGTCACATTCCTCCCGATCCCTCCATAAAGAGTACCTGTCACTCCTATTACTGTCACATTCCTCCCGATCCCTCCATAAAGAGTACCTGTCACTCCTATTACTGTCACATTCCCCCCGATCCCTCCATAAAGAGTACCTGTCACTGCCTATTACTGTCACATTCCCCCCGATCCCTCCATAAAGAGTACCTGTCACTCCTATTACTGTCACATTCCCCCCGATACCTCCATAAAGAGTACCTGTCACTGCCTATTACTGTCACATTACCCCCGATCCCTCCATAAAGAGTACCAGTCACTGCCTATTACTGTCACATTCCCCCCGATCCCTCCATAAAGAGTACCTGTCACTGCCTATTACTGTCTAATTCCCCCCGATCCCTCCATAAAGAGTACCTGTCACCGCCTATTACTGTCACATTCCCCCCCGATCCCTCCGTAAAGAGTACCTGTCACTGCCTATTACTGTCACATTCCCCCCGATCCCTCCATAAAGAGTACCTGTCACTGCCTATTACTGTCACATTCCTCCCGATCCCTCCATAAAGAGTACCTGTCACTCCTATTACTGTCTCATTACTCCTGATCCTTCCATAAAGAGTACCTGTCACTGCCTATTACTGTCACATCCCCCCCGATCCCTCTATAAAGAGTACCCGTTACTGCTATTACTGTCACATTCCTCCCGATCCCTCCATAAAGAGTACCTGTCACTCCTATTACTGTCACATTCCTCCCGATCCCTCCATAAAGAGTACCTGTCACTCCTATTACTGTCACATTCCCCCCGATCCCTCCATAAAGAGTACCTGTCACTCCTATTACTGTCACATTCCCCCCGATCCCTCCATAAAGAGTACCTGTCACTCCTATTACTGTCACATTCCCCCCGATCCCTCCATAAAGAGTACCTGTCACTGCCTATTACTGTCACATTACCCCCGATCCCTCCATAAAGAGTACCAGTCACTGCCTATTACTGTCACATTCCCCCCGATCCCTCCATAAAGAGTACCTGTCACTGCCTATTACTGTCTAATTCCCCCCGATCCCTCCATAAAGAGTACCTGTCACCGCCTATTACTGTCACATTCCCCCCGATCCCTCCATAAAGAGTACCTGTCACTGCCTATTACTGTCACATTCCTCCCGATCCCTCTATAAAGAGTACCTGTCACTGCCTATTACTGTCACATTCCCCCCGATCCCTCCATAAAGAGTACCTGTCACTGCCTATTACTGTCACATTCCTCCCGATCCCTCCATAAAGAGTACCTGTCACTCCTATTACTGTCACATTACTCCTGATCCTTCCATAAAGAGTACCTGTCACTGCCTATTACTGTCACATCCCCCCCGATCCCTCTATAAAGAGTACCTGTCACTCCTATTACTGTCACATTCCCCCCGATCCCTCCATAAAGAGTACCTGTCACTCCTATTACTGTCACATTCCTCCCGATCCCTCCATAAAGAGTACCTGTCACTCCTATTACTGTCACATTACTCCTGATCCTTCCATAAAGAGTACCTGTCACTGCCTATTACTGTCACATCCCCCCCGATCCCTCTATAAAGAGTACCTGTCACTCCTATTACTGTCACATTCCCCCCGATCCCTCCATAAAGAGTACCTGTCACTCCTATTACTGTCACATTACTCCTGATCCTTCCATAAAGAGTACCTGTCACTGCTATTACTGTCACATTCCTCCCGATCCCTCCATAAAGAGTACCTGTCACTGCTATTACTGTCACATTCCCCCCCCCCCCGATCCCTCCATAAAGAGTACCTGTCACTCCTATTACTGTCACATTCCCCCCGATCCCTCCATAAAGAGTACCTGTCACTGCTATTACTGTCACCCCCCCCCCATCCCTCCATAAAGAGTACCTGTCACTGCCTATTACTGTGACATCCCCCCGATCCCTGCATAAAGAGTACCTGTCACTGCCTATTACTGTCACATTCCCCCCGATCCCTCCATAAAGAGTACCTGTCACTGCCTATTACTGTCACATTCCCCCCGATCCCTCCATAAAGAGTACCTGTCACTGCCCATTACTGTCACATTCCCCCCGATCCCTCCATAAAGAGTACCTGTCACTGCCTATTACTGTCACATTCCTCCCGATCCCTCCATAAAGAGTACCTGTCACTCCTATTACTGTCACATTCCCCCCGATCCCTCCATAAAGAGTACCTGTCACTGCCTATTACTGTCACATTCCCCCCGATCCCTCCATAAAGAGTACCTGTCACTGCCCATTACTGTCACATTCCCCCCGATCCCTCCATAAAGAGTACCTGTCACTGCCTATTACTGTCACATTCCTCCCGATCCCTCCATAAAGAGTACCTGTCACTCCTATTACTGTCACATTCCCCCCGATCCCTCCATAAAGAGTACCTGTCACTGCCCATTACTGTCACATTCCCCCCGATCCCTCCATAAAGAGGACCTGTCACTGCCCATTACTGTCACATTCCCCCCCGATCCCTCCATAAAGAGTACCTGTCACTGCTATTACTGTCACATTCCCCCTGATCCCTCCATAAAGAGTACCTGTCACTGCCTATTACTGTCACATTCTTCCCGATCCCTCCATAAAGAGTACCTGTCACTCCTATTACTGTCACATTCCCCCTGATCCCTCCATAAAGAGTACCTGTCACTGCCTATTACTGTCACATTCCCCCCGATCCCTCCATAAAGAGTACCTGTCACTGCCTATTACTGTCACATTACTCCCGATCCCTCCATAAAGAGTACCTGTCACTCCTATTACTGTCACATTCCCCCCGATCCCTCCATAAAGAGTACCTGTCACTGCCTATTACTGTCACATCCCCCCCCGATTCCTCCATAAAGAGTACCTGTCACTGCATATTACTGTCACATTCCTCCCGATCCCTCCATAAAGAGTACCTGTCACTGCCTATTACTGTCACATTCCCCCCGATCCCTCCATAAAGAGTACCTGTCACTGCCTATTACTGTCACATTCCTCCCGATCCCTCCATAAAGAGTACCTGTCACTCCTATTACTGTCACATTCCTCCCGATCCCTCCATAAAGAGTACCTGTCACTGCCTATTACTGTCACATCCCCCCCGATTCCTCCATAAAGAGTACCTGTCACTGCCTATTACTGTCACATTCCCCCCGATCCCTCCATAAAGAGTACCTGTCACTGCCTATTACTGTCACATTCCCCCCGATCCCTCCATAAAGAGGACTTGTCACTGCCTATTACTGTCACATCCCCCCCCCGATTCCTCCATAAAGAGTACCTGTCACTGCCTATTACTGTGACATCCCCCCGATCCCTCCATAAAGAGTACCTGTCACTGCCTATTACTGTCACATTCCTCCCGATCCCTCCATAAAGAGTACCTGTCACTCCTATTACTGTGACATCCCCCCGATCCCTCCATAAAGAGTACCTGTCACTGCCTATTACTGTGACATCCCCCCGATCCCTCCATAAAGAGTACCTGTCACTGCCTATTACTGTCACATTCCCCCCGATCCCTCCATAAAGAGTACCTGTCACTCCTATTACTGTCACATTCCCCCCGATCCCTCCATAAAGAGTACCTGTCACTCCTATTACTGTCACATTCCCCCCGATCCCTCCATAAAGAGTACCTGTCACTCCTATTACTGTCACATTCCTACCGATCCCTCCAAAAAGAGTACCTGTCACTGCCTATTACTGTCACATCCCCCCCCGATTCCTCCATAAAGAGTACCTGTCACTCCTATTACTGTCACATTCCCCCCGATCCCTCCATAAAGAGTACCTGTCACTGCCTATTACTGTCACATTCCCCCCGATCCCTCCATAAAGAGTACCTGTCACTGCCTATTACTGTCACATTCCCCCCGATCCCTCCATAAAGAGTACCTGTCACTCCTATTACTGTCACATTCCCCCTGATCCCTCCATAAAGAGTACCTGTCACTCCTATTACTGTCACATTCCCCCGATCCCTCCATAAAGAGTACCTGTCACTGCCTATTACTGTCACATTCCCCCCGATCCCTCCATAAAGAGTACCTGTCACTCCTATTACTTTCACATTCCCCCCGATCCCTCCATAAAGAGTACCTGTCACTCCTATTACTGTCACATTCCGACCGATCCCTCCATAAAGCGTACCTGTCACTGCCTATTACTGTCACATTCCCCCCGATCCCTCCATAAAGAGTACCTGTCACTGCCTATTACTGTCACATTACTCCTGATCCTTCCATAAAGAGTACCTGTCACTGCCTATTACTGTCACATTCTCCCCGATCCCTCCATAAAGAGTACCTGTCACTCCTATTACTTTCACATTCCTCCCGATCCCTCCATAAAGAGTACCTGTCACTCCTATTACTGTCACATTACTCCTGATCCTTCCATAAAGAGTACCTGTCACTGCCTATTACTGTCACATTCCCCCAGATCCCTCCATAAAGAGTACCTGTCACTCCTATTACTGTCACATTCCTCCCGATCCCTCCATAAAGAGTACCTGTCACTCCTATTACTGTCACATCCCCCCCGATCCCTCCATAAAGAGTACCTGTCACTGCTATTACTGTCACACCCCCCCGATCCCTCCATAAAGAGTACCTGTCACTGCCTATTACTGTGACATCCCCCCGATCCCTCCATAAAGAGTACCTGTCACTGCCTATTACTGTCACATCCCCCCCGATCCCTCCATAAAGAGTACCTGTCACTGCTATTACTGTCACATCCCCCCCGATCCCTCTATAAAGAGTACCTGTCACTCCTATTACTGTCACATTCCTCCCGATCCCTCCATAAAGAGTACCTGTCACTCCTATTACTGTCACATCCCCCCCGATCCCTCCATAAAGAGTACCTGTCACTGCTATTACTGTCACACCCCCCCGATCCCTCCATAAAGAGTACCTGTCACTGCCTATTACTGTGACATCCCCCCGATCCCTCCATAAAGAGTACCTGTCACTGCCTATTACTGTCACATTCCCCCCGATCCCTCCATAAAGAGTACCTGTCACTGCCTATTACTGTCACATTCCCCCCGATCCCTCCATAAAGAGTACCTGTCACTGCCTATTACTGTCACATTCCCCCCGATCCCTCCATAAAGAGTACCTGTCACTGCCCATTACTGTCACATTCCCCCCGATCCCTCCATAAAGAGTACCTGTCACTGCTATTACTGTCACATTCCTCCCGATCCCTCCATAAAGAGTACCTGTCACTCCTATTACTGTCACATTCCTCCCGATCCCTCCATAAAGAGTACCTGTCACTGCCTATTACTGTCACATTCCCCCCGATCCCTCCATAAAGAGTACCTGTCACTCCTATTACTGTCACATTCCCCCTGATCCCTCCATAAAGAGTACCTGTCACTCCTATTACTGTCACATTCTCCCTGATCCCTCCATAAAGAGTACCTGTCACTGCCCATTACTGTCACATTCCCTCCGATCCCTCCATAAAGAGTACCTGTCACTGTCTATTACTGTCACTTTCCTCCCGATCCCTCCATAAAGAGTACCTGTCACTCCTATTACTGTCACATTCCTCCGATCCCTCCATAAAGAGTACCTGTCACTCCTATTACTGTCACATTCCCCCTGATCCCTCCATAAAGAGTACCTGTCACTCCTATTACTGTCACATTCCTCCGATCCCTTTATAAAGAGTACCTGTCACTCCTTTTACTGTCACATTCCCCCCGATCCCTCCATAAAGAGTACCTGTCACTCCTATTACTGTCACATTCCCCCTGATCCCTCCATAAAGAGGACCTGTCACTGCCTATTACTGTCACATTCCTCCCGATCCCTCCATAAAGAGTACCTGTCACTGCTATTACTGTCACATTCCTCCCGATCCCTCCATAAAGAGTACCTGTCACTGCCTATTACTGTCACATTCCCCCCGATCCCTCCATAAAGAGTACCTGTCACTCCTATTACTGTCACATTCCTCCCGATCCCTCCATAAAGAGTACCTGTCACTCCTATTACTGTCACATCCCCCCCGATCCCTCCATAAAGAGTACCTGTCACTGCTATTACTGTCACACCCCCCCGATCCCTCCATAAAGAGTACCTGTCACTGCCTATTACTGTGACATCCCCCCGATCCCTCCATAAAGAGTACCTGTCACTCCTATTACTGTCACATTCCTCCGATCCCTTTATAAAGAGTACCTGTCACTGCCTATTACTGTCACATTCCCCCCGATCCCTCCATAAAGAGTACCTGTCACTCCTATTACTGTCACATTCCCCCCGATCCCTCCATAAAGAGTACCTGTCACTGCCTATTACTGTCACATTCCCCCCGATCCCTCCATAAAGAGTACCTGTCACTGCCTATTACTGTCACATTCCCCCGATCTCTCCATAAAGAGTACCTGTCACTGCCTATTACTGTCACATTCCCTCGATCTCTCCATAAATAGTACCTGTCACTCCTATTACTGTCACATTCCTCCGATCCCTTTATAAAGAGTACCTGTCACTCCTTTTCCTGTCACATTCCCCCCGATCCCTCCATAAAGAGTACCTGTCACTACCTATTACTGTCACATCCCCCCCGATTCCTCCATAAAGAGTACCTGTCACTGCATATTACTGTCACATTCCCCCCGATCCCTCCATAAAGAGTACCTGTCACTCCTATTACTGTCACATTCCTCCCGATCCCTCCATAAAGAGTACCTGTCACTCCTATTACTGTCACATTCCCCCCGATCCCTCCATAAAGGGTACCTGTCACTGCCTATTACTGTCACATTCCCCCCGATCCCTCCATAAAGAGTACCTGTCACTGCATATTACTGTCACATTCCCCCCGATCCCTCCATAAAGAGTACCTGTCACTCCTATTACTGTCACATTCCTCCCGATCCCTCCATAAAGAGTACCTGTCACTCCTATTACTGTCACATTCCCCCCGATCCCTCCATAAAGAGTACCTGTCACTCCTATTACTGTCACATTCCCCCCGATCCCTCCATAAAGAGTACCTGTCACTGCCTATTACTGTCACAAGGGATGTTTACATTGCTCCTCACAGCAATAAAAGTGATCAGATTTTTTTTTTTTTTTTAAAACAGTGCTAAAAATAAAAAGTGAAATAAAATAAATAGGAAAACAGAAAAAAGAAAAAATGTTTTAAGCGCCCCCCCCCCCTTGTGGCCCGTGAGCTCACGCATGAAAGAAAACGCATACGTAAGTCACGCCCACAAATGAAAACGGTGTTAAAACCACACATGTGAGGTATCGCCGCGATCGCCAGAGCGAGATCAATAATTCTATCCCTAGACCTCCTCTGTAACACAAAACTCGTAACTGTTAAAACATTTTAAAGCGTTGCCTATGGAGATTTCTATTGACCAAAGTTTTTCCCCATTCCACAAGTGTGCACAATTTTAATCCGTATCATGTTGGGTATCTATTTACTCGGTGTGACATCATCTTTCACAATATTCAAAAAAATTGGGCTAACATTACTGTTTCGTTTTTTTTTTTTTTAAATGCAGCGATTTTGTATGTATTTTTTCCCAAAATACTGCGTTTGAAAGACCGCTGCGCAAATACCGCGAGACAAAAAATATTGCAACGACCGCCATTTTATTCTCCAGAGTCTTTGCTAAAAAAATAATATATAATGTTTGGGGGTTCTAAGTAGTTTTCTAGCTAAAAATACTGATTTTAACTCGTAAACAACGAGTGTCAGGAATAGGCCCGGTCCAGAAGTGGTTAACCCATACTGGTAGTCCCGGTTCACACATATATGCGATGCGGGAGCACTGCGAATCCACTGCGTGTTCCCACATCGCACCCGACTCCCAGGCAGATCACACTGCCATATGCGAATCTCTGGGGGGTGTCAATACAAAGTTAACGACATCCCCAGATCAGTTTGCATATCGCAGTGCGCACTGTCAGTTCGGACAGGAATCGGATCGCATAGGTGTGACTACTTCATGCGATCCGATTCTGGTTCGGACCCAAAAAAAGGGTCCTGGGTGACTTTGGTCCGAATGCGACGCAAATTCAGTAATCTGTATGGCTGGATTCGCATCGCACAGACATCGCATGTGATTTGCACAACAGTGCGATGCGAATCACATGCGATGTCTGACATCGCATATTTGTGAAGCAGCACTTAGACAGATTGATTTGGTTGGTTGCAGATTGGTTGGTGAGTTGAACTGGGAATTTTCTCTGGCTTTGTCTCTCATGCGTTTTCCCTTCCATGCACTCCTTGCTTTGTAGGCCAGTTATAGATGGTGGCAGGGGGCCATTTCTTTGTTACCATGGCAACAAAATGGCCTGGTCATGAAAGGGGCTAAATCTTGCGGGGGACAAGGGGTTCGGTATCTATTTATTTGGCGTAACATCATCTTTCAGATTATACAAAAAAATTGGTTATATATTATGTTTTTTTTTTTTTAAGTCATTAACCGGTTACCGACGGTAACGTCAGTTCTTCGACGTTCTTTGACGCTATATACCGGGGTTATGGCAGCAGATAGCAGATAGCTGCCATAACCCCGATATTTTTTTAAACGGCGGGCGGTCCTCTTTCAGATAAGGGTGGTCCCAGAGGCAGATTCGCCACAAGATCACCCTTACGGTGCGGTGGAAGAGGTGCCCCCCCCCCTCCCAGTCCCGATCCGGAC